>NC_053491.1:6484282-6749282 GCF_905171775.1 Rana temporaria
AGATATATAGGGACAGAGATACTATAAAGGAAGAGTTACTATAGAGGAAGAGTTACTATAGAGGAAGAGTTACTATAGAAGAAGAGTCACTATAGAGGAAGAGATACTATAGAGGAAGAGTCACTATAGAGGAAGAGTTACTATAGAGGAAGAGATACTATAGAGGAAGAGATACTATAGAGGAAGAGTCACTATAGAGGAAGAGTTACTATAGAGGAAGAGATACTATAGAGGAAGAGATACTATAGAGGAAGAGTTACTATAGAAGAAGAGTCACTATAGAGGAAGAGTTACTATAGAGGAAGAGTTACTATAGAGGAAGAGATACTATAGAGGAAGAGTTACTATAGAGGAAGAGATACTATAGAGGAAGAGTCACTATAGAGGAAGAGTCACTATAGAGGAAGAGTTACTATAGAAGAAGAGTCACTATAGAGGAAGAGTTACTATAGAGGAAGAGTTACTATAGAAGAAGAGTCACTATAGAGGAAGAGTCACTATAGAGGAAGAGTCACTATAGAGGAAGAGTTACTATAGAAGAAGAGTCACTATAGAGGAAGAGTTACTATAGAGGAAGAGTTACTATAGAAGAAGAGTCACTATAGAGGAAGAGTCACTATAGAGGAAGAGTCACTATAGAGGAAGAGATACTATAGAAGAAGAGTCACTATAGAGGAAGAGTTACTATAGAGGAAGAGTTACTATAGAAGAAGAGTCACTATAGAGGAAGAGCTACTATAGAGGAAGAGTTACTATAGAGGAAGAGATACTATAGAGGAAGAGATACTATAGAGGAAGAGTTACTATAGAAGAAGAGATACTATAGAGGAAGAGATACTATAGAAGAAGAGATACTATAGAGGAAGAGTTACTATTAGGGTTGTCCCGATACCACTGTTTTAGGACTGAGTACAAGTACCGATACTTTTTTTCAAGTAGTCGCCGATACCGACTACCGATACTTTTTTAAAATGTGTCCCCAAATGCAGCCATGTCCCCCCACATATTGCAGCCATGTCCCCCACATATGCAGCCATGTCCCCCACAGATGCAGCCATGTCCCCCCAGCCATGTCCCCCACAGATGCAGCCATGTCCCCCCAGCCATGTCCCCCACATATGCAGCCATGTCCCCCCAGCCATGTCCCCCACATATGCAGCCATGTCCCCCACATATGCAGCCATGTCCCCCCAGCCATGTCCCCCACATATGCACCCATTTTCCCCCTAGCCATGTCCCTCACATATGCAGCCATGTCCCTCTAGCCATGTCCCTCACATATGCAGCCATGTCCCTCTAGCCATGTCCTCACATATGCAGCCATGTCCCTCTAGCCATGTCCCCCTAGCAATGTCACTCTAGCCATGTCCCTCACATATGCAGCCATGTCCCTCTAGCCATGTCCCTCTAGCAGCAATGTCCCTCTAGCAGCAATGTCCCTCTGGCAGCAATGTCCCTCTGGCAGCAATGTCCCTCTGGCAGCAATGTCCCTCTGGCAGCAATGTCCCCCATACCTTTGCCGCCGCCGCCGCATGGAGAAAATCACAGAATTCATTTGAATAGCTGTTTTGCCCGCATGTATAGACACTCCCCCTTGCTCCGGATTGGACAGATCACGATCACCCATCCAATCCCGGGCAAGGGGGAGTGTCTATACGCGCGGGAACACTACAGCTATTCAAATGAAAGCTGTGATGTTCCCGCACGGCGTTTAACCCATGCGGCGGCTTTCGATGCAGCGGTGCGATGCGGCGGCTTTCGATGCGGCGGCGTGATGCGGCGGCAGCGGCGGGGGGGGGGGAAGTATTCTATTTAGGTATCGGGGGTATTTGCGCGAGTACGAGTACTCCCGCAAATACTCGGTATCGGTCCCGATACCGGTATCGGTATCGGGACAACCCTAGTTACTATAGAAGAAGAGTTACTATAGAGGAAGAGATACTATAGAGGAAGAGTCACTATAGAGGAAGAGTTATTATAGAGGAAGAGATACTATAGAGGAAGAGATACTATAGAGGAAGAGATACTATAGAGGAAGAGATACTATAGAGGAAGAGTTACTATAGAGGAAGAGATACTATAGAGGAAGAGATACTATAGAGGAAGAGATACTATAGAGGAAGAGTCACTATAGAGGAAGAGTTATTATAGAGGAAGAGATACTATAGAGGAAGAGATACTATAGAGGAAGAGATACTATAGAGGAAGAGATACTATAGAGGAAGAGTTACTATAGAGGAAGAGTTACTATAGAGGAAGAGATACTATAGAGGAAGAGATACTATAGAGGGAGAGATAATATAGAGGGAGAGATAATATAGAGGGAGAGATACTATAAAGGAAGAGTTACTATAGAGGAAGAGTTACTATAGAGGAAGAGTTACTATAGAGGAAGAGTTACTATAGAAGAAGAGTTACTATAGAAAAATGATTACTATAGAGGAAGAGATACTATAGAGGAAGAGATACTATAAAGGAAGAGTTACTATAGAGGAAGAGTTACTATAGAGGAAGAGTTACTATAGAAGAAGAGTCACTATAGAGGAAGAGTTACTGTAACAGTCACCACCGTTTACGACCTTCCATCCCAGTCACGACAGCTAATCGACACTCCAACCAACAGGACCCGATCCCATTTCATTTGCCCAGAATCAAGACGAGACACAGCTCTGTACTTGTTCCAAATGTAATGACACTTTAATGGTTTCTTCTCAGTCTTATATACAGTACCAGGCATTAAAGCAACAATGAGATCTCCACCCCCCTAATCACACACTAAGGCTTATTACTAAACATTCCTTAATTAACAGCAGGCAGACGTTTCATCTCCGCATACAGCTTGACACCTATTCACACCTCTGAGCATCAATAGGTTTTAGACAGTGTTATCACACATTGGTTAATGGAATCTCTTAGGAGTCTATGCAATTAACACCTTTACACAAGGACAATGGAATGTCTTCCATACCCTGACTCAATTAGCATGTCACTTGTCAGGGCTAAGCATAGAATGAGTCACTATTGACTGGTTGGGCCAACATCCTGCAGTATCTCAAAATCCTGCAATACGAACTATCAGTGATGTCAAATCTCATGTAATACATGAATTATGATTCACTTGCCCCAAAGGGCACAGAGTGGACTCAGACCCAAGAGTTATCAGTGACGCTGACACAGGAGTACCCTCCATCCTCACAAAGTCTTTGGGTGTCACGGGTCATTCCGTTACAGTTACTATAGAGGAAGAGTCGCTATAGAGGAAGAGTCGCTATAGAGGAAGAGTTCCTATAGAGGAAAAGTTACTATAGAGGAAGAGTCGCTATAGAGGAAGAGTCGCTATAGAAGAAGAGTCTCTATAGAGGAAGAGATACTATAGAGGAAGAGTCACTATAGAGGAAGAGTCACTATAGAAGAAGAGTCACTATAGAGGAAGATTTACTATAGAGGAAGAGTCACTATAGAAGAAGAGTTACTATAGAGGAAGAGTCACTATAGAAGAAGAGTCACTATAGAGGAAGAGTCACTATAGAGGAAGAGTCACTATAGAAGAAGAGTTACTATAGAGGAAGAGTCACTATAGAAGAAGAGTCACTATAGAGGAAGAGTTACTATAGAGGAAGAGATAATATAGAAGAAGAGTTACTATAGAGGAAGAGTTACTATAGAGGAAGAGTTACTATAGAAGAAGAGTCACTATAGAAGAAGAGTTACTATAGAAGAAGAGTCACTATAGAGGAAGATTTACTATAGAGGAAGAGTTACTATAGAAGAAGAGTTACTATAGAAGAAGAGTTACTATAGAAGAAGAGTCACTATAGAGGAAGAGTCAATATAGAGGAAGATTTACTATAGAAGAAGAGTCACTATAGAGGAAGATTTACTATAGAGGAAGAGTTACTATAGAAGAAGAGTTACTATAGAAGAAGAGTTACTATAGAGGAAGAGTCACTATAGAAGAAGAGTCACTATAGAGGAAGAGTCACTATAGAAGAAGAGTTACTATAGAGGAAGAGTCACTATAGAAGAAGAGTAACTATAGAGGAAGAGTCACTATAGAGGAAGAGATACTATAGAGGAAGAGTCACTATAGAGGAAGATTTACTATAGAGGAAGAGTCACTATAGAGGAATAGTCACTATAGAGGAAGGGTTACTATAGAGGAAGAGATACTATAGAGGAAGAGTCACTATAGAGGAAGAGTTACTATAGAGGAAGAGTCACTATAAAAGAAGAGTTACTATAGAGGAAGAGATACTATAGAGGAAGAGTCGCTATAGAGGAAGAGTTACTATAGAGGAAGAGTTACTATAGAGGAAGAGTTACTATAGAGGAAGAGTCACTATAGAGGAAGATTTACTATAGAAGAAGAGTTACTATAGAGGCAGTGGCGTCACTAGGGTTGGTGTCACTCGGGTGCGAGCCGCACCCCCCCCCCCATAGTGACACCGCTGTATAGAGGAAGAGTTACTATAGAGGAAGCGATCCAGTAACATGTGACATTTGAACAACCTATGTAAGCTGGTCAAAAAGTGATGCCCACTTTGGAATTACTTTGGGTACAGCCCTTGTATATCTCAGAGTCTTGCAGCCAATCCAGAATCCGATACGATTGTATCCTTCTATCATTTCTCTCTCCACCACCAATCCCGGGACTTGCCCTTTATTCATCTCCTCCAATGACGTGGTTCATTTCCGAGGCTTCCCTCACATTCATCATCATGGAGAGATGAACACGGGAATTTGGAACTGTTTAATCTATAGAGTTTGAAGGGTAATAAAAGGCAATGTATGCGGCTGGGGAATATCGCATGAATGGGAATGCGCTGGTGCGGTGCCGGATCACGGTGAAGAATGGTACCGAGTACGGTGGAGGGGTTACTGGGGAAAATGGTCTCATCAGGGAAGCGCATAGGAAGGTAAAACACCAACATATATAACAAATCTACAAATATCACACCTTAAAGGGGAACTCCATTCTCTCCAACAACAGGAACTCTCTGTAATCCTTATACTGCCAGGATTAGTGATTAGATAGGAAGGAGATTATATTTACTTGTTAAAATCTTGCGCTTTGGCACAAAAAAAAGCGCATGTAAAGCACCTGAAAGAAGCCTCATCTGCAATCCCAGTGGGAAAGCCCGAGTGCTTTCAGAGCCCTTTCACACTGCCCCGCATTTTTCGAGCGCTAGTGGGGCACTTTTAACCCCCGCTAGTGGCCAAATAAAGTGTTAAAAGTGCCCACAAAGGGCCGCTGCCAAGGCGTTTTGCAGGCGCTTCCCATTGATTTCAATGGGCAGGGCGCATTAGTAAAGGTGTATACACGGCTCCTAAAGCTCTGTAAAGAAGCTGCTTGCAGGACTTTTTTTGACGCCCCGCCAGCGCAGCGCCCCAGTGTGAGAGCACATTTGGGGTTTTCACATTGGGATTGCAGATGCGGCTTCTTTCAGGAATTTTTTGCTACGCTAAAGTGCCTGAAAAAAATGCCCCAGTGTGAAAGGGGTCTTAATATTGCATAGTGCTGTGTAAACTGTTGGTGCTATATAAATCCTGAATAATAATAATAATAATAATAATAATAATAATAATAATCACCATCATAATAATAATAATAATAATAATAATAATCAATAATAGTAATAATAATGATAATATAATAATAATAATCATAATAATAATATAATACTACTAATAATAATAATAATAATAATATAAGAATATTATAATAATAATCAATAATTGTAATAATAATGATAATATAATACTAATAATCATAATAATAATATAAGAATATTATAATAATAATAATAATAATAATAATCAATAATAGTAATAATAATGATATTAATATAATACTAATAATCATAATAATAATATAAGAATATTATAATAATAATAATAATAAATAATAGTAATAATAATGATAATAATATAATACTAATAATTATAATAATAATATAAGAATATTATAATAATCTTAATAATAATAATAATAATAATAATGTAAGAATATAATAATAATAATAAGAAGAATATAAGAATATTATAATAATCCTAATAAAAAAACATAATAATATTATTATAATGTAAGAATAATATAATAATATTATTATTATTATTATTATTATTATTATTATTATTATTATTATTATATTATTCTTAAATTATATTCTTATTATTATTATTATTATTATTATTATTATTATTATTATTATATTCTTATGTTATTATTATTATTATTATTATTATTATTATTATTATTATTATTATTATTATATTCTTACATTATTATTAGTAGTATTATTATAATATTCTTATATTATTTATTATTATTATTATTATTATTATTATTATTATTATTATTAGTAGTAGTAGTAGTAGTAGTAGTATTATATTATTATCATTATTATTACTATTATTGATTATTATTATTATTATTATTATTATTATTATTATTATTATTATTATATTCTTACATTATTATTATTATTATTATTATTATATTAATGTAAGAATATAATAATAATAATAATAATAATAATAATAATAATAATAATAATAATAATAATAATAATATAAATAATGTAAGAATATTATAATAATAATGATCAATAATAGTAATAATAATGATAATAATATAATACTAATAATCATAAAAATAATATAAGAATATTATAATAATACTAATAATAATAATGTAAGAATATAATAATAATAATAATAATAATAATAATAATAACAATAATAATAATAATAATAAGAAGAATATAATATTAATAATCATAATAATAACATAAGAATATCATAATACTACTAATAATAATAATAATAATAATAATAATAATAATAATAATAATAATATAAGAATATTATAATAATACTGATGATAATAATAGTAATAATAATAATAATAATAATAATAATATTAATAATAATAATAATAATAATAACATAATAATATAATAATAATAATAATAATAATAATAATAATAATAATAATAATAATAATTATAATAATGATGATAGCTGAATGTTGTGTTGCAGAAACAGAAAATTTCAGATGTGCAGCAAATTTCGGAAAATGTGACTTTATTTGGCAAAAGTGAGCAATGGAGGAGATTTATAATTATGAGCAGCCAGTGTATGATTTGGGGGGGGGGGGGGGGGGGCTTTCTGGATAGGCTCCCTATCTCTCCATGGATTGCTGGGATTGTTACCCCCATCATGCTCTGACAGATGGTACTTGTAGTACCCCAGATGGAGAATTGAGGCGGACCCAATTGTCGGATGATGTCTGGAGTCTCACACACAGCGCTGCAGACTGCATTGGTCCTGTAATGGAATGCGATGATCATTCATAGTGGGAGCGCTGGACTGGGATTGCTGGGCTGGGATTGCTGGGCTGGCTGGGCTGGGATTGCTGGGATTGCTGGGCTGGGATTGCTGGGATTGCTGGGCTGGGATTGCTGGGCTGGGATTGCTGGGATTGCTGGCAGTGCGCTCATACTCGGCGCTGTACGGTAGGAGGTGCGCTGTGTGCGGCGGGGATGGGGAGATCTCCAGTCTCAGGATTCGGGTGTCCGGTGCGGATCGGTGAGGATCGGGCGGAGGACTGATTGGAGGGACTATGCTGGGAAGGGGGACTTCTCCTTGCAGAGGAATGGATTGGTGTGACATGGAAGGTGATATCTGGAGAACAGCCATGCCATAAGGTGAGTGATTGGTTGTTTTTATCGATCATTGATTGGCATATCGATCAGTAGGAAGTCATTAGGGAGGGGGGGTTTCAGGTCTGTGGTCGGGATCTGGTCATTCTGGTGACAGTTTGGAACATTTTCAGCATTTGTCGGATCTCTAAGTTCGGGAAACTGTTGCATTTCTACATAAATGAGAGATGATATTCAGGGAAACTACAAATCTGAGTCCTGGGAGTCAGCCTCATCTCTATCCCGAGGATCAGCCTCATCTCTATCCCGAGGATCAGCCTCATCTCTATCCCGAGGATCAGCCTCATCTCTATCCCGAGGATCAGCCTCATCTCTATCCCGAGGGTCAGCCTCATCTCTATCCCGAGGATCAGCCTCATCTCTATCCGGAGGATCAGCCTCATCTCTATCCGGAGGATCAGCCTCATCTCTATCCCGAGGATCAGCCTCGTCTCTATCCCGAGGATCAGCCTCGTGTCTATCCCGAGGATCAGCCTCGTGTCTATCCCGAGGATCAGCCTCGTGTCTATCCCGAGGATCAGCCTCGTCTCTATCCCGAGGATCAGCCTCGTCTCTATCCCGAGGATCAGCCTCGTCTCTATCCCGAGGATCAGCCTCATGTCTATCCCGAGGATCAGCCTCATGTCTATCCCGAGGATCAGCCTCATGTCTATCCAGAGGATCAGCCTCATCTCTATCCCGAGGATCAGCCTCATCTCTATCCTGAGGATCAGCCTCATCTCTATCCTGAGGATCAGCCTCATCTCTATCCTGAGGATCAGCCTCATCTCTATCCCGAGGATCAGCCTCATCTCTATCCTGAGGATCAGCCTCATCTCTATCCCGAGGATCAGCCTCATCTCTATCCCGAGGACCAGCCTCATCTCTATCCCGAGGACCAGCCTCATCTCTATCCCGAGGATCAGCCTCATCTCTGTCCCGAGGATCAGCCTCATCTCTATCCCGAGGATCAGCCTCATCTCTATCCCGAGGATCAGCCTCATCTCTATCCCGAGGATCAGCCCTCATCTCTATCCCGAGGACCAGACCTCATCTCTATCCCGAGGACCAGACCTCATCTCTATCCCGAGGACCAGCCTCATCTCTATCCCGAGGACCAGCCTCATCTCTGTCCCGAGGATCAGCCTCATCTCTGTCCCGAGGATCAGCCTCATCTCTATCCCGAGGATCAGCCTCATCTCTATCCCGAGGATCAGCCTCATCTCTATCCCGAGGATCAGCCTCATCTCTATCCCGAGGATCAGCCTCATCTCTATCCCGAGGATCAGCCTCATCTCTATCCCGAGGATCACCCTTATCCCTGTGTCCCGAGGATCAGCCTCATCCCTGTGTCCCGAGGATCTACTGCATGTCTTGAGGGTCAATCTCAGTTCTAGGTCTTCAGGATCCATCTCATCTTTCATCCTTCTCTCCGCATCCCGAGGATCATCCCAAGATCTGAGTTCTGAGTGTCGGCTCCGTGTCCTGGGGTCAGCGTCTCGGTGTCCTGGGGTCAGCGTCTCGGTGTCCTGGGGTCAGCGTCTCGGTGTCCTGGGGTCAGCGTCTCGGTGTCCTGGGCTCAGCGTCTCATTGTCCTGGGGTCAGCGTCTCGGTGTCCTGGGGGGTCAGCGTCTCGGTGTCCTGGGGGGTCAGCGTCTCGGTGTCCTGGGGGGTCAGCGTCTCGGTGTCCTGGGGGGTCAGCGTCTCCGTGTCCTGGGGTCAGCGTGTCCGTGTCCTGGGGTCAGCGTCTCCGTGTCCTGGGGGGACACTCGCAGCATTATGTCCTGAGACTCAGTCTAGCCGATCCTTTCTCAACCTTTTCAACACAGAGGATCCCTGGAAATAACTTTCTGGTCTCAGGGAACCTTCGGCTAATAATCACTTTATCTACAACTCGTCATGAATGAGAGGGATGCTCAGCGCCGGGAAGAATCCTCCTTACAGAGATCAATGGTGTGAGTGGGAACTTATCTGAGAGGTAGAAACCCCGAGCAACCTCTGGAGGAACTCTGGTTGGGAAAACTTGCCCTTAACGACGTCCTCAGGATCTGTCTTGTCTATGTGTCCTGCCTGCAGTGTTTTGGGGTACAGTGGACAGTGCTGTGTTCTGGGGTACAGTGGACAGTGCAGTGTTTTGGGGTACAGTGGACAGTGCCGTGTTCTGGGGTACAGTGGACAATGCAGTGTTTTGGGGTACAGTGGACAGTGCAGTGTTTTGGGGTACAGTGGACAGTGCCGTGTTCTGGGGTACAGTGGACAGTGCAGTGGTTTGGGGTACAGTGGACAGTGCTGTGTTCTGGGGTACAGTGGACAGTGCAGTGTTTTGGGGTACAGTGGCGGATGGTGCAGTGTTCTGAGATAGTGAACGGGGCCATGTTCTGAGGTATAGTAGACGGTGCAGTGTTCTGGGGTACAGTGGATGTGGTGCAGTGTTCTGTGGTACATTAGACACAGTACAATTTTCTGGGGTACAGTAGATGTGATGCAGTGTTCTGGAGTACATTGGACATAGCTCAGTGTTCTGGAGTACATTGGACATAGCTCAGTGTTCTGGGGTATAGTGGATGTGATGCAGTGTTCTGGTGTGCAGTGTTCTGGGGTACAGTGTTCTGGGGTACAGTGTTCTGGGGTACAGTGGATGTGGTGCAGTTTTCTGGTGTACAGTGTTCTGGGGTACAATGTTCTGGGGTACAGTGTTCTGGGGTACAGTGTTCTGGGGTACAGTGGATGGTGCAGTGTTCTGGGGTACAGTGTTCTGGGGTACAGTGGATGGTGCAGTGTTCTGGGGTACATTGGAGGTGGTGCAGTGTTCTGGAGTGCAAAGGACAGTGCAGTGTTCTTGGGGTACAGTGGATGGTGCAATGTTCTGGGGTATAGTGGACTGCTATAACCTCTATTCAATGAGTTCTCTGCTATGGGCTCTGTACTATGTTCTGTCTGATATGGGTTCTCTGCTATGAGCTCTGTTCTATGGGTTCTCTCATGTAGGCTCTGTACTATGAGTTCTCTTATATGAGTTCTCCACTATGGGCTCTCTACAATGGGTTCTCTCCTATGGGCTCTCTACAATGGGTTCTCTACAATGAGTTCTCTCTTATGGGCTCTCTACAATGGGTTCTCTTCTATGGGCTCTCTACAATGAGTTCTATCCTATGGGCTCTCTAGAATGAGTTCTCTTCTATGGGCTCTCTACAATGAGTTCTCTTATATGGGCTCTCTACAATGAGTTCTCTTCTATGGGCTCTCTACAATGAGTTCTCTTCTATGGGCTCTCTACAATGAGTTCTCTCCTATGGGCTCTCTACAATGAGTTCTCTCTTATGGGCTCTCTACAATGAGTTCTCTCCTATGGGCTCTCTACAATGGGTTCTCTACAATGGGTTCTCTCCTATGGGCTCTCTACAATGAGTTCTCTCCTATGGGCTCTCTACAATGAGTTCTCTCCTATGGGCTCTCTACAATGAGTTCTCTCCTATGGGCTCTCTACAATGGGTTCTCTCCTATGGGCTCTCTACAATGAGTTCTCTCCTATGGGCTCTCTACAATGAGTTCTCTCTTATGGGCTCTCTACAATGAGTTCTCTTCTACGGGCTCTCTACAATGAGTTCTCTCCTATGAGCTCTCTACAATGGGTTCTCTTCTATGGGCTCTCTACAATGGGTTCTCTTCTATGAGTTCTCTACAATGGGTTCTCTTCTATGGGCTCTTTACAATGAGTTCTCTCCTATGAGCTCTCTACAATGGGTTCTCTTCTATGGGCTCTCTACAATGAGTTCTCTTCAATGGGTTCTCTCCTATGGGCTCCCTGCAATGAGTTCTCTCCTATGGGCTCTCTACAATGAGTTCTCTCCTATGGGCTCTCTACAATGAGTTCTCTCCTATGGGCTCTCTACAATGAGTTCTCTCCTATGGGCTCTCTACAATGAGTTTTCTCCTATGGGCTCTCTACAATGGGTTCTCTTCTATGGGCTCTCTACAATGAGTTCTCTCCTATGGGCTCTCTACAATGAGTTCTCTCCTATGGGCTCTCTACAATGGGTTCTCTTCTATGGGCTCTCTACTATGGGCTCTCTACAATGGGTTCTCTCCTATGGGCTCTCTACAATGGGTTCTCTTCTATGGGCTCTCTACAATGAGTTCTCTCCTATGGGCTCGCTACAATGGGTTCTCTTCTATGGGCTCTCTACAATGGGCTCTCTACAATGAGTTCTCTCCTATGGGCTCTCTACAATGAGTTCTCTCCTATGGGCTCTCTACAACGAGTTCTCTCCTATGGGCTCTCTACAACGAGTTCTCTCCTATGGGCTCTCTACAACGAGTTCTCTCCTATGGGCTCTCTACAATGAGTTCTCTCCTATGGGCTCTCTACAATGAGTTCTCTCCTATGGGCTCTCTACAATGAGTTCTCTCCTATGGGCTCTCTACAACGAGTTCTCTCCTATGGGCTCTCTACAATGGGTTCTCTACAATGAGTTCTCTCTTATGGGTTCTCTACAATGAGTTCTGTCTTATGGGCTCTCTACAATGAGTTCTCTTCTATAGGCGCTCTACTATGAGTTCTCTTCTATGGGCTCTCTACAATGGGTTCTCTACAATGAGTTCTCTCTTATGGGCTCTCTACAATGGGTTCTCTCCTATGGGCTCTCTACAATGAGTTCTCTCCTATGGGCTCTCTACAATGAGTTCTCTCTTATGGGCTCTCTACAATGAGTTCTCTTCTACGGGCTCTCTACAATGAGTTCTCTCCTATGAGCTCTCTACAATGGGTTCTCTTCTATGGGCTCTCTACAATGGGTTCTCTTCTATGAGTTCTCTACAATGGGTTCTCTTCTATGGGCTCTTTACAATGAGTTCTCTCCTATGAGCTCTCTACAATGGGTTCTCTTCTATGGGCTCTCTACAATGAGTTCTCTTCAATGGGTTCTCTCCTATGGGCTCCCTGCAATGAGTTCTCTCCTATGGGCTCTCTACAATGAGTTCTCTCCTATGGGCTCTCTACAATGAGTTCTCTCCTATGGGCTCTCTACAATGAGTTCTCTCCTATGGGCTCTCTACAATGAGTTCTCTCCTATGGGCTCTCTACAATGGGTTCTCTTCTATGGGCTCTCTACAATGAGTTCTCTCCTATGGGCTCTCTACAATGAGTTCTCTCCTATGGGCTCTCTACAATGGGTTCTCTTCTATGGGCTCTCTACTATGGGCTCTCTACAATGGGTTCTCTCCTATGGGCTCTCTACAATGGGTTCTCTTCTATGGGCTCTCTACAATGAGTTCTCTCCTATGGGCTCGCTACAATGGGTTCTCTTCTATGGGCTCTCTACAATGGGCTCTCTACAATGAGTTCTCTCCTATGGGCTCTCTACAATGAGTTCTCTCCTATGGGCTCTCTACAACGAGTTCTCTCCTATGGGCTCTCTACAACGAGTTCTCTCCTATGGGCTCTCTACAACGAGTTCTCTCCTATGGGCTCTCTACAATGGGTTCTCTCCTATGGGCTCTCTACAATGAGTTCTCTCCTATGGGCTCTCTACAACGAGTTCTCTCCTATGGGCTCTCTACAATGGGTTCTCTACAATGAGTTCTCTCTTATGGGTTCTCTACAATGAGTTCTGTCTTATGGGCTCTCTACAATGAGTTCTCTTCTATAGGCGCTCTACTATGAGTTCTCTTCTATGGGCTCTCTACAATGGGTTCTCTACAATGAGTTCTCTCTTATGGGCTCTCTACAATGGGTTCTCTTCTATGGGCTCTCTACAATGGGTTCTCTGCTATGAGCTCTGTTCTATGGGTTCTCTCATGTAGGCTCTCTACTATGAGTTCTCTTATATGAGTTCTCTCCTATGGGCTCTCTACAACGAGTTCTCTCCTATGGACTGTACAGTGGGTTCTCTCATATAGTCTCTCTCCTATGGGCTCTCTTCAATGGGTTCTCTGTTATGAGCTCTCTGCTATTCTCACACATGGGGGGTAATTTGCAAGTGCAGTTACTCCAGAGCTTAGTAAATGAGGTGAAGCTCTGCTGACTTCTATCAACCAATCACGTGTAAGCAAAAAATGCTGTTTTTTTTATTTATTTATTTATTTTGTCTTGCATGTGATTGGGTATTTTTTGGGTGCTTTGTCCATTCATTCATATCAATAGATGTATTATGACAGCACACTGTGCATAATGCAAACATATACTGTGTCTAAGTACAAAACCCAGATCTGTCCCCCCCCCCCCCGATAAACATGACATCATCATTCTGAGAGGGGGGGGGGCACCATATGTGAGGAAGTGACATCATTCTGGAAATATCCATCATACGCCGTCCACACAAATCCCGGACAAGCGTTCCGTGTCCCCATCACATCTGCAGCCAGGGAAACTGGAGGTGTCGCCGTAGCAGCCAATCAGAGGCGGCTCTGGGCTTTGTGAGGCCTTAGGCAAAACCTGACACGGGGCCCCCCCACTCACACCCATGATGGGAAAAATAATTCAAGACAAGAGCCTCTTCCCCACAACCCTGGCCGGTGTCTCTACAATATGGGGGGCTTATCGGAATCTGGAAGCCCCCTTTAACAAGGCAGCTTCACAGATCCTGCTCTTTAATAACTAAGGGGTGGTGTCACCTGGTAAACCCGCCCCCTTTTGATGTCATTGACGGAGGGCATGCTGGGTCATTGACGTCACAAGGGGTGGTGTCCCCGATATTCACTGGTTGTTGTTAGGGACGCTAGCGGCCCCGTTCCTGAGTCAGGGCTCTTTACAAAAATGTACAAAATAAATAAAAAATAATAAACCTGAAGGGCCTGGTATGAATTGGGAGGGGGGGGGGGGGGCAATTTGACGCTGTGTTTTTTTTCCTGAATTTTTCATTGTCGGTTATTCCTTTGTTTACATTTCAGCTGTCAGTAGGGAAGCCCACTGACAGCTGATGAATCATCGGTTGTTAACCGATTGTGGACCGCCGCACGACGATATACATCAACAGAATGGCACGGCTGGGCACAAGGGAGTACAGGTACGTCCCCTTTAAGAACCCAGCCATGAATCGCGAGCGGGCGCTCGCGATCAGGTCCGAAGCCCCGTGACCATGCCCGCGGGATCCCGCGGACCCGATCGCCGCCGGTGTCCGGCGATCGGGTCACAGAGCTGAAGAACAGGGAGAGGTGAGTGTAAACAAACTTGGCTTGTCACTGATCGCCTGTTCCCTGTCATAGGGAACGACGATCAGTGACATCACACGCCCAGCCACGCCCCCCTACAGTAAGAATCACTCACAATAGGACACACTTAACTCCTACAGGCTAACCCCTTCACTGCCAGTGGCATTTTCACAGTAATCAGTGCATTTTTATGATCGCTGTATAAATGACAACGGTCCCAAAAATGTGTCCGATGTGTCCGCCATAATGTTGCGGTCATGATAAAAATCGCATATCGCCACCATTAGTAGTAAGAAAACAAAATATTAATAAAAATGCCATAAAACTATCCCCTATTTTGTAAACGCTATAAATTTTGCGCAAACTAATCGATAAACGCTACCAAAAATAGGTAGAAGAATACGTATTGGCCTAAACTGAGGACATTTTTTTTTATATATTTTTGGGGGATATTTATTATAGCAAAAAGTAAAAAATATTGCTTTTTTTTCCGAAAATTGTCCCTCTATTTTTGTTTATAGCGCAAAAAAATAAAAACCGCAGAGGTGATCAAATACCACCAAAAGAAAGCTCTATATGTGGGGAAAAAAGGACGCCAATTTTGTTTTGGGAGCCACGTTGCACGGCGACGCAATTGTAAGTTGAAGCGACGCGGCGCCGAATCGCAATAAAAATGGCCCCGGGTCGTTGGGCAGCCAAATCCTCCGGGGCTGAAGCGGTTAATAGACGCGGACAAACGTTTGTAGAAGACGCGGTCTGGGATTTTTGAGGCGCCAAAAACATCACAATAAAAAAAAAAAATCAAAACTCTTTTATTGAAACATTGAAAACGCCCCACAAATGTTACGTAATATCGGGGATGAAACGCGATCGCTGCGACGCTTATTATGTAACATTTGTCGGACGGTTTCAATAAACAAAGATTTGGATTTTTTTTATATTGTGATGTTTTTGGCGCCTCAGAAATCTCAGTCCACGTTTTCTACGTTCTCCGGGGACGACGATCTTCGGAAGATCTTTATGTTCTCCGCGTTCCGTGTGACATCAGAAGACGATCGATGAGCTCCGGATTCCACAGCCGGGATTTCCTGGAGGTGCCGCATCTGTTCCCCCCCCCCCCCGCCCCCGCCGGGGTCACCTCCCGACAATCTGCTTCTCTTTATAACGAGGTCCCGTGCTTTGATCTGACAGATGTGGAGATGTGAAGGTGAACGATTGAGCGCAGATGATCGATGATCTGACGTGTGCCGGGTGTTGGCTGCACAATGCCAGCTGTGTGCTGAGATAATGTCACTGATATGGAGGCAAATGTACATTACATCTCCCTCCCCTCCCCCCCCCCAAGTCTTGCACAGTTGTAATGTCGGGTTACCAGCAGGCAACGTTTATATTGCGCCCCCCCCCTAAGTGAGTGATAATTGGGCGGCACATTCCCCAAAAATTGCAGTATGGGATGGTTCCACCTAGGGGGAACCATCTTCCCACTGACACCACTGATGGGACACAATTCCTCCCACTGACGCCAATGATGGGACACTATTCCTCCCACTGATACCAATGATGGGACACTATTCCCCCCACTGATACCAATGATGGGACACTATTCCTCCCACTGATACCAATGATGGGACACTATTCCTCCCACTGACACCAATGATGGGACACTATTCCTCCCACTGATACCAATGATCGGACACTATTCCCCCCCACTGACACCAATGATGGGGCACTATTCCTCCCACTGACACCAATGATGGGACACTATTGCTCCCACTGACACCAATGATGGGACACTATTCCTCCCACTGACACCAATGATGGGACACTATTCCTCCCACTGATACCAATGATGGGACACTATTCCTCCCACTGACACCAATGATGGACACTATTCCTCCCACTGATACCAATGATGGGACACTATTGCTCTCACTGACACCAATGATGGGACACTATTGCTCTCACTGACACCAATGATGGGACACTATTCCTCCCACTGACACCAATGATGGGACACTATTCATCCCATTAATACCAATGATAGGGCACCATTGCTCCCCCTAATATCAATCATGGGGCATTATTTTCTCCCTCCGACGGCCCCTATAGTTTTATTGCATTTTTATTAATTTTCTTTTTTTTTACTACTAATGGGCGATTTTTTTTTGTGACTGCGACATTATGGCGGACACTTCGGACAATTTTGACACATTTTTGGGACCATTGTCATTTTCACAGCAAAAAATGCATTAAAAATGTATTGTTAACGGTGAAAATGACAATTGCAGTTTGGGAGTTAACCACTAGGAGGCGCTGTAGGGGTTATGTGTGACCTCATCTGTGTTTCTAACTGTAGGGGGGTGTGGCTGTAGGTGTGACGTCATCGATTGTGTCTCCCTATAAAAGGGAACAGACGATCGATGACGGCGCCACAGTGAAGAACGGGGAAGGTGTGTTTACACACAGCTCTCCCCGTTCTTCAGCTCCGGGGACCGATCGCGGGACTCCAGTGGCAATCGGATGACAACCCCCCTTTTTTTTATAAAAAGAAAACATTTTTTTTATATATTTTTTTATCTCTTTTATTTCTTATTTTTATATATATAGGGCCAGATTCACATACAATTGCGTTACGCTGCGGTGGCGTAACGTATCCTATTTACGTTACACCGCCGCAAGTTTACAGCGTAAGTGCCTGATTCACAAAGCACTTACCGTATTAATCGTGGTATAACGCGCTCCCGCGTATACCGCGCACCCCTAAAGTTGCCCCGAATCCTGTGGAAAAAAAGTTTTTTTTGTACTTACAGTTTTGGTGTCTTGCGCGGCGTCCATCGGTGGCCTCGTCGGGTCCGGCGTCCGTCTGCGGCTTCGGGTGTCCTCTTCGTCGGGTCCGGCGTCCGTCTGCGGCTTCGGGTGTCCTCTTCGTCGGGTCCGGCATTCCTTCTGCGGCTTCGGGTGCCCTCTTCGTCGGGTCCGGCGTCCTTCTGCGGCTTCCTCGCGTCCTCCCCGCTCTTTTCCCGCGCCGAGTTTGAATACTGCGCCGACATATACCGAGCGCAGTACACTCGTGTATCGTCGGGCAGGCTGGGCAACTCTCGCGCTGACGTCCTAAACGCTCAGGATGTCAGCGCGAGAGGCGCCGAGACTGCCCGAAGATACACGAGTGTACTGCGCTCAGTATATGCCGGCGCCGTATTCAAACTCGTGGCGGAAAAGCGGGTATCGGCATATACCGCGCACCCACTATTTGCCCTGATTTTCAGGGCAAAATAGTGCGCAGTATACGCCGATAAATACGGTACCTGTAAACTTGCGGCGTAAATCCGCCCGGCGCAAGCCCGCCGAATTCAAATGGGGCGGGGACCATTTAAATTAGGCGCGTTCCCCCTTTTTTAATATATATTTTTCTTTATTTCTTCTTTTTTTTGTAAAGGGCCCCCCCCCCCGCTTCTCAATTCTCAATTTGCGTCAGCCTGAAGCTGTGTAAGGGGCCCCATACTTCCTGCGGGGCTGTAAGCGGTTAATGAACGCGGACTGATTGCGGCGCTTCCCCAGAGGAGCGCAGACAGAAGACTGGCAGAGGACGGGAGGAACGGCTTTCAGCAGAACTTGTAGAAACGACAGAGAAGTCGGCGAAGGAATCAATTTTTTGTTTGTTTTCCGCTCACCAAGAATGTGAGAAGCTGGAGATGTTTATTATCGGAGATTCCCGGATGATTCCGATCGGAATCGCTGCCAGCGTCGGATCTATAGGAGCTTGTGGACGGATATGTTTCTATTTTGTGGTTATTCTGAACTTTTATAATCAAAATCAGCTCTACATGAAGGAAATAACTTGTAGAATTCACCGTGACCGGCATCAGTGGCGGCTGGTGCTCAACATTTTTGGGGGGGCGCAAAAAAAAATTTGCAGCCTCACTGTGCCCATCAAATGCAGTCACTGTGCCATCAATTGTCACCACTGTGCCATGCCATCAAATGCAGTCACTATGCCATCAATTTGTGCCACGCCATCAAACGCAGTCACTGTGCCATGCCATCAAACACAGTCACTGTGCCATGCCATCAAATGCAGCCACTGTGCCATGCCATCAAACGCAGCCACTGTGCCATGCCATCAAATGCAGTCACTATGCCATCAAACGCAGTCACTGTGCCATGCCATCAAACGCAGTCACTGTGCCATGCCATCAAACGCAGTCACTGTGCCATGCCATCAAACGCAGTCACTGTGCCATCAATTCGCACCACTGTGCCATGCCATCAAACACAGCCACTGTGCCATGCCATCAAACACAGCCACTGTGCCATGCCATCAAACACAGTCACTGTGCCATGCCATCAAACGCAGTCACTGTGCCATCAAACGCAGTCACTGTGCCATGCCATCAAATGCAGCCACTGTGCCATGCCATCAAATGCAGCCACTGTGCCATGCCATCAAACGCAGTCACTGTGCCATGCCATCAAATGCAGCCACTGTGCCATGGCATCAAACGCAGCCACTGTGCCATGCCATCAAACAGAGCCACTGTGCCATGCCATCAAACAGAGCCACTGTGCCATGACATCAAACGCAGCCACTGTGCCATCAATTGTCACCACTGTGCCATGCCATCAAACGCAGCCACTGTGCCCCTTAATTGTCGCCACTGTGCCCCTTAATTGTCGCCACTGTGCCCCTTAATTGTCGCCACTGTGCCCTTTGTCGCCACTGTGCCCTTTGTCGCCACTGTGCCCTTTGTCACCACTGTGCCCATTGATGCCGCTGTGCCCATTGATGCCACTGTGCCCTTTGTCACCACTGTGCCCTTTGTCGCCTCTGTGCCCATTGTCGCCGCTTTGCTCTGTAAAATGCACTTACCTTACTCCTTCCACGTCACTCGATGTCTTCTCCCGCCTTGGTGACGCTTCAGCCAATCAGGTTACCGATAAACAGAATCGGGGAACCTGATTGGCTGAGACGGCCGTCACTCTTATCCAAGGAACGCACCCCCCATACGTCCCGAGGATAAGACATCCGGGAGACGAGGGACTGTACTCGGAAAGCCGCTGGCTCTGATAGGCACTTCCGCACAGCCAACCAGCTGCCGTTATTCAGGTGGTCGGCGCTCAAGTTTCGGCCATCTCTGAATAGACCAGCGGCAACAATAACATACATTCATGCAATGCAATGAATGTATGTTATTAGACTCAGTGGCGGGCGAGAGCCAGAGGGGGCGGCGCTCCAGCGCCCTGTATGGACGAACCGCCACTGACCGGCATCTACAAAGACCTCACTCTACACCCTCTACAATATGGTCACCATTCGTCCCCATTTATCAGGGACGGCCCCCAGTATGAGGGGTCTGCCCCTAGGAAACAAGCGTTCTCAGAATTGCCCCTTGGCACCCGGAGGTGCTGTTCAGGGCTATTGCTGCCCTCCGGCACCCACATCTCTTGCGCGGTTGGTGCTCGGCCCCAACATCGTGGCTGCCTGACCAAGGCAGACCCCAGGCACTGCAGCGGGACAGAGCCAAAAAAGGCGGCTCATTGGCTCCGATGTGCAGTGTCACATGACTCCGTCAATGAGCCCTGAGGGAATGCACTTCTAGGAGAGGAGGGGGGGAGTGGGACGTTTTTACAGGGTAGGGGGGTCTATGGTCTTTACAGGAGGGGGAGAGGTCTGTACTGGGGGGGTCTATGTCCTGTACTTGGGAAGGGGGAAGTCTGTAATGGAGAGAAAAGGCGTGTGCTTGGGGTCTGTGGTCTATGCTGTGGGGGAGAGGTCTGTACTGGGGGGTCTGTGGTCTATGCTGTGGGGGAGAGGTCTGTACTGGGGGGTCTGTGGTCTATGCTGTGGGGAAGAGGTCTGTACTGGGGGGTCTGTGGTCTATGCTGTGGGGGAGAGGTCTGTGGTCTATGCTGTGGGGGAGAGGTCTGTACTGGGGGTCTGTGGTCTATGCTGTGGGGGAGAGGTCTGTGGTCTATGCTGTGGGGGAGAGGTCTGTAGTCTATGCTGTGGGGGAGAGGTCTGTGGTCTATGCTGTGGGGGAGAGGTCTGTGCTGTGGGGGAGAGGTCTGTACTGGGGGGTCTGTGGTCTATGCTGTGGGGGAGAGGTCTGTACTGGGGGGTCTGTGGTCTATGCTGTGGGGGAGAGGTCTGTGGTCTATGCTGTGGGGGAGAGGTCTGTACTGGGGGTCTGTGGTCTATGCTGTGGGGGAGAGGTCTGTGGTCTATGCTGTGGGGGAGAGGTCTGTAGTCTATGCTGTGGGGGAGAGGTCTGTGGTCTATGCTGTGGGGGAGAGGTCTGTGCTGTGGGGGAGAGGTCTGTACTGGGGGGTCTGTGGTCTATGCTGTGGGGGAGAGGTCTGTACTGGGGGGTCTGTGGTCTATGCTGTGGGGGAGAGGTCTGTGGTCTATGCTGTGGGGGAGAGGTCTGTACTGGGGGTCTGTGGTCTATGCTGTGGGGGAGAGGTCTGTGGTCTATGCTGTGGGGGAGAGGTCTGTAGTCTATGCTGTGGGGGAGAGGTCTGTGGTCTATGCTGTGGGGGAGAGGTCTGTGCTGTGGGGGAGAGGTCTGTACTGGGGGGTCTGTGGTCTATGCTGTGGGGGAGAGGTCTGTACTGGGGGGTCTGTGGTCTATGCTGTGGGGGAGAGGTCTGTGGTCTATGCTGTGGGGGAGAGGTCTGTGGTCTATGCTGTGGGGGAGAGGTCTGTACTGGGGGGTCTGTGGTCTATGCTGTGGGGGAGAGGTCTGTGGTCTATGCTGTGGGGGAGAGGTCTGTAGTCTATGCTGTGGGGGAGAGGTCTGTGGTCTATGCTGTGGGGGAGAGGTCTGTAGTCTATGCTGTGGGGGAGAGATCTGTGCTGTGGGGGAGAGGTCTGTACTGGGAGGCCTGTGGTTTATGATGTGGGGGAGAGGTCTGTAAGTGGGAGGAAAGTTCTATACTGGGAGGGGTTGGGTCTGTACTGGGGTGTATAATTCTGTTTCGGGAGGGGGACATCTATACTGAGGGGTAATTGGGGGGGTCTGTGCAAGAGGGGATTTGAGGGGGGAGAGCTCTGTACTGGGGGAATTGGGGTGATCTGTATTGGGGGTTTGTACTTGGAGGATGGAATAATTAATGGTTCTACTGTGTACATTGTCCTGTACATTACATATTCCTGACCCCCTACATGCTGTGCTACACACACTCCATGCCTTACACACACTCCTGACCCCTGCACTCAATGCCTTACACACACTCCTGACCCCTGCACTCAATGCCTTACACACACTCCATGCCTTACACACACTCCTGACCCCTGCACTCCATGCCTTACACACACTCCTGACCCCTGCACTCAATGCCTTACACACATTCCATGCCTTACACACACTCCTGACCCCTGCACTCCATGTGCTACTTATTCCTGACCCCTGCACTCCATGTGCTACTTATTCCTGACCCCTGCACTCAATGCCTTACACACACTCCATGCCTTACACACACTCCTGACCCCTGCACTCAATGCCTTACACACATTCCATGCCTTACACACACTCCTGACCCCTGCACTCCATGTGCTACTTATTCCTGACCCCTGCACTCCATGTGCTACTTATTCCTGACCCCTGCACTCCATGCCTTACACACGCTCCTGACCCCTGCACTCCATGTGCTACTTATTCCTGACAGACAAACAAAGAAAACAGCGCACAGAAGATAAATTAGTAATATCACTTTATAGTCTCAATAGGCATAAAAAGCAAAGATATAAGCAGAGACAGATAAAAATGCGATTCAATGGCAATAAATGGCATAAATGTGAATAAACACAGTAAACACGACTGTGTTTATTCACATTTATGCCATTTATTGCCATTGAATCGCATTTTTATCTGTCTCTGCTTATATCTTTGCTTTTTATGCCTATTGAGACTATAAAGTGATATTACTAATTTATCTTCTGTGCGCTGTTTTCTTTGTTTGTCTGTTCTTCTGCCCATTTCCTATTGGTTGATGGCTGCACTGAGATTTTTGATACTCATCATCACAGTACACTGTGTGTCACTATACCATGTGGTAGCGCCATTAGGGGGACTTTTGTATAAATACTTATTCCTGACCCCTGCACTCCATGCATTACTTATTCCTGACTGAAAAAGGAACAGCTCCTACTTTACTAAGCCCATAGTGCTCTGGGAATCCCTTCTCATGTATTCAATATTTATTTGTGAAATAAGTAATGTGTAAATTGTAAAAATAAAATAAAAAAAAGGAGCAAAAAATAAGCACATATCTAAATAAATGTTAAAACAATCACCTAAACCTTTACTTATTCCCGACCCCTGCACTCCATGCGTTACTTATTCCCGGCCCCTGCACTCCATGCGTTACTTATTCCTGACACCTGCACTCCATGTGTTACTTATTCCTGACCCCTGCACTCCATGTGTTACTTATTCCTGACCCCTGCACTCCATGTGTTACTTTTTCCTGACCCCTGCACTCCATGTGTTACTTATTCCTGACCCCTGCACTCCATGTGTTACTTTTTCCTGACCCCTGCACTCCATGCATTACTTATTCCTGACCCCTGCACTCCATGCATTACTTATTCCCGACCCCTGCACTCCATGCGTTACTTATTCCTGACCCCTGCACTCCATGCATTACTTATTCCTGACCCCTGCCCTCCATGTGCTACTTATTCCTGACCCCTGCACTCCATGTGCTACTTATTCCTAACCCCTGCACTCAATGCGTTACTTATTCCCGACCCCTGCACTCCATGTGTTACTTATCCCTAAATGAAAAGGAACAGCTTCTACGTTACTAAGCCCACAGTGCTCTGGGAATCCCTTCTCATGTATTCAATATCTATTTGTGAAATAAGTAATGTATACATTGTAAAAATAAAATTTAAAAAAGGAGCAAAAAAAAAGCACATATCTAAATAAATGTTAAAACAATTACCTAAACCATTACTTATTCCTGACCCCTGCACTCCATGTGCTACTTATTCCTAACCCCTGCACTACATGCGTTACTTTTTCCTGACCCCTGCACTCCATGTGCTACTTATTCCTAACCCCTGCACTCCATGCGTTACTTATTCCTAACCCCTGCACTCCATGTGCTACTTATTCCTGACCCCTGCACTCCATGTGTTACTTATTCCTGACCCCTGCACTCCATGTGTTACTTATTCCTGACCCCTGCACTCCATGTGCTACTTATTCCCGACCCCTGCACTACATGTGTTACTTATTCCTGACCCCTGCACTCCATGTGCTACTTATTCCTGACCCCTGCACTCCATGTGCTACTTATTCCTAACCCCTGCACTCCATGTGTTACTTATTCCTGACCCCTGCACTCCATGTGTTACTTATTCCTGACCCCTGCACTCCATGTGTTACTTTTTCCTGACCCCTGCACTCCATGTGTTACTTATTCCTGACCCCTGCACTCCATGTGTTACTTTTTCCTGACCCCTGCACTCCATGCATTACTTATTCCTGACCCCTGCACTCCATGCATTACTTATTCCCGACCCCTGCACTCCATGCGTTACTTATTCCTGACCCCTGCACTCCATGCATTACTTATTCCTGACCCCTGCCCTCCATGTGCTACTTATTCCTGACCCCTGCACTCCATGTGCTACTTATTCCTAACCCCTGCACTCAATGCGTTACTTATTCCCGACCCCTGCACTCCATGTGTTACTTATCCCTAAATGAAAAGGAACAGCTTCTACGTTACTAAGCCCACAGTGCTCTGGGAATCCCTTCTCATGTATTCAATATCTATTTGTGAAATAAGTAATGTATACATTGTAAAAATAAAATTTAAAAAAGGAGCAAAAAAAAAGCACATATCTAAATAAATGTTAAAACAATTACCTAAACCATTACTTATTCCTGACCCCTGCACTCCATGTGCTACTTATTCCTAACCCCTGCACTACATGCGTTACTTTTTCCTGACCCCTGCACTCCATGTGCTACTTATTCCTAACCCCTGCACTCCATGCGTTACTTATTCCTAACCCCTGCACTCCATGTGCTACTTATTCCTGACCCCTGCACTCCATGTGTTACTTATTCCTGACCCCTGCACTCCATGTGTTACTTATTCCTGACCCCTGCACTCCATGTGCTACTTATTCCCGACCCCTGCACTACATGTGTTACTTATTCCTGACCCCTGCACTCCATGTGCTACTTATTCCTGACCCCTGCACTCCATGTGCTACTTATTCCTAACCCCTGCACTCCATGTGTTACTTATTCCTGACCCCTGCACTCCATGCATTACTTATTCCCGACCCCTGCACTCCATGTGTTACTTATTCCTGACCCCTGCACTCCATGCATTACTTATTCCTGACCCCTGCACTCCATGTGCTACTTATTCCTGACCCCTGCACTCCATGTGTTACTTGTTCCTGACCCCTGCACTCCATGTGTTACTTGTTCCTGACCCCTGCACTCCATGCGTTACTTATTCCTGACCCATGCACTCCATGTGTTACTTATTCCTGACCCCTGCACTCCATGCGTTACTTATTCCTGACCCCTGCACTCCATGTGCTACTTATTCCTGACCCCTGCACTCCATGTGTTACTTATTCCTGATCCCTGCACTCCATGCGTTACTTATTCCCGACCCCTGCACTCCATGCGTTACTTATCCCTGACTGAAAATGAACAGCTTCTACTTTAGTGCTCTGGGAATCCCTTTTCATGTATTACATTTTTATTTGTGAAATAAGTAATGTATACATTATAAAAAAATTAAATTAAAAAAAGGAGCAAACTGACAGCTTCTTCCTGGATTTGCGGCAATTTTCGATAATTAGTGACCTCGCTCATCACGTAATCCAGAGATATATAAAATATCGGAGGATTGTCCTCGTGGGTGGGCAAGGTTTATCATTGGCCAATAGAAGAGCGCCTATTAGAAGAGGTTGTATACTGTCGGTATCTTATCCCCGTACTTGTCTAATATTTACTGCTGTCATCCAATCAGAGGGCAGTGTGACTGCTCTACAGGCGTGGCCAAGAGTTTTGAGAAAGACACAAATATAAATTTTCACAAAGTCTGCGGCTTCCGTGTTTTTAGATCTTTGTGCCGGACATTACATTTCATAAGTGTCAGAGGGGCCCCGGGGCAAGAAACCATGAAGGGCCCCTGATCTGTAGTATGATGATGGGGGTATTGTGACAGAAGGGGGGGCAGTGTGTCAGGGGTAGTATGATGGGGGGGAAGTGTGAGAGGAGGTGGCAGTATGACGGGTGGGGGGGGGGGTAGTGTGACAGTAGAAGGGTATTTGGGAAGTGTTCTTCACTGTGGCGCCATCATCGATCGTGTGTTCCCTGTTTTATAGGGATACACAATCGATGACGTCACACCTAAAGCCACACCCCCCTACAGTTAGAAACACAGATGAGGTCACACATAACCCCTTCAGCGCCCCCTAGTGGTTAACTTTTTAAACTGCAATTGTCATTTTCACAGTAATCAGTGCATTTTTATAGCACTTTTCGCTGTGAAAATGAGAATGGTCCCAAAAATGTGTTAAAATTGTCCGCCATAATGTCGCAGTCACGAAAAAAATCGCTGATCGCCACCATTAGTAGTAAAAAAAAAAAAATTAATAAAAATGCAATAAAACTATCCCCTATTTTGTAAACACTATGGGGCAGATCCACAGAGCAAGTACGCCGGCGTATCTACTGATACGCCGGCGTACTTTCAAAATTCCCGCGTCGTATCTTTGTTTTGAATCCTCAAAACAAGATACGACGGCATCTGGGTTAGATCCGACAGGCGTACGGCTTCGTACGCCTTCGGATCTAAGATGGAATTCTTCGGCGTCCGCTGGGTGGCGTTCACGTCGTTTTCCGCGTCGAGTATGCAAATGAGCTATTTCCGACGATCCACGAACGTACGAGTGGCCGTTGCATTCTTTTACGTCGTCTCTAGTCGGCTTTTTTCGGCGTATAGTTAAAGCTGCTGTTTCGTGGCGTATAGATAGACTTGCTATGTTAAGTATGGCCGTCGTTCCCGCGTTTAATTTGAATTTTTTTTTTTGTTTGCGCAAGTCGTCCGTGAATCGCGGGATGGACGTCCAAGTCTAAACAATGACGTCCTTGCAACGTCATTTCGCGCAATGCGCGGCGGGAAATTTAGGGACGGCGCATGTGCAGTTCGTTCGGCGCGGGGACACGCTTCATTTAAATGAAACACGCCCCCTACCCGCCCAACTTGAATCCCGCGCCGTTACGCCGCTTGAGATACACTACGCCGCCATAACTTACGGCGCAAAATCTTTATGGATTCGAACCAAAGCCAGGTAAGGTACGGCGGCGTAGCGTATCTCAGATACGATGCGCCGGGGCAGATCTTTGTGGATCTGCCCCTATAACTTTTGCGCAAACCAATCGATAAACGCTTATTGCGTTTTTTTTTTACCAAACATAGGTAGAAGAATACGTATCGGCCTAAACTGAGGAAAAAAAATAATGTTTTATATATTTTGGGTGATATTTAATATAGCAAAAAGTAAAAAATATTGAATTTTTTTCAAAATTGCCGCTCTATTTTTGTTTATAGCGCAAAAACTAAAAACCGCAGAGGTGATCAAATACCACCATAAGAAAGCTCTATTTGTGGGGAAAAAAGGACGGCAATTTTGTTTGGGAGCCACGTCGCACGACCGCGCAATTGTCAGTTGAAGCGACGCTGTGCCGAATCGCAAAAACTGGCCGGGTCCTTTTAGCTGCCTAAAGGTCCGGGTCTTAAGTGGTTAATTGTCTTTATACTTAATTGTATGATATTTAAGGCTTTGCTGGCATTGGCCTGGTGGGGGGTAATTAGTCTGCACATGTAAATGTAATTACAGCTCCTTTAATTACTCCTGATGTTATGTCTGGGTGGCCAGGCCATATTACCAATACATAATCTTTCATCCTGAACTGTGACAACAACGGTGGGAGTGGAATCATGCGTCCACCTGAATTAATCTCGAAAATGGAAAAGACACGGGGACATTAATCACTCTGGTGACGTGTCTTTTTATGGCATCGCTTGGAAAATGCCGGTGCCGGCAAAGACAGGTGCTCCCGAGAAGTACAACGCCGAGTCCCATACATAATGGACCAGACGCCCTCTCCTTCAAGGAGATGGGAAATCAAGGTCGTCTATGGGGGAGAATAGTAATGTCTATCTATTTATAAAGCAGGGTCGCCTTCTCCTAATGCGCCCGGTCCACCCCCCCCCCCCTATGGGCGAATTATAATTTCATTTCTCGGATGACTGTTCCTGAAAATGCGCATATTTATTCTGCTCCGCCTGCCTATAGTATGTAAAAATCGGTTTAAAAAAACGTGTTCCCTCGGTCTCCGCAAACCAGTCCTTCAAATGCTTTATTTTCTGATGATCATAAAGCGATCCGACACACAACAAGACAAAAAAACAGATGTAATCAAATACATTAGGAACTCTAGCAATTCTGTGGAGTTTCTCATTGATCCCGTTCATGGTACATCTAGTAGAAGTTGGTCAAATTCAACTGGACTTGTTCTGTAAGGTAGAAGAGGTAGAAGATGTAGAAGGTGTGGAAGATGTAGAAGGTGTGGAAGATGTAGAAGAGGTAGAAGGTGTAGAAGGTGTAGAAGGTAGAAGATGTGGAAAGTGTGGAAGAGGTAGAAGGTGTGGAAGATGTAGAAGGTGTGGAAGATGTAGAAGGTGTGGAAGATGTAGAAGGTGTGGAAGGTGTAGAAGGTGTGGAAGATGTAGAAGGTGTGGAAGGTGTAGAAGGTGTGGAAGATGTGGAAGATGTAGAAGGTGTGGAAGATGTAGAAGGTGTGGAAGATGTAGAAGGTGTGGAAGATGTAGAAGGTGTGGAAGATGTAGAAGGTGTGGAAGATGTAGAAGGTGTGGAAGATGTAGAAGGTGTAGAAGATGTAGAAGAGGTAGAAGATGTAGAAGGTGTGGAAGATGTAGAAGGTGTGGAAGATGTAGAAGGTGTAGAAGGTGTAGAAGATGTAGAAGGTGTAGAAGGTGTAGAAGATGTAGAAGGTGTAGAATGTGTAGAAGACTTAGAAGGAAGATGTAGAAGACGTAGAAGGAAGATGTAGAAGGTGTAGAAGGAAGGTGTAGAAGAGGTAGAAGATGTAGAAGGTGTAGAAGGTGTAGAAGGAAGGTGTAGAAGATGTAGAAGATGTAGAAGGTGTAGAAGGTGTAGAAGGTGTAGAAGGAAGATGTAGAAGGTGTAGAAGATGTAGAAGGAAGGTGTAGAAGATGTAGAAGGTGTAGAAGACGTAGAAGATGTAGAAGATGTAGAAGGTGTAGAAGACGTAGAAGGAAGATGTAGAAGGTGTAGAAGATGTAGAAGATGTAGAAGGAAGATGTAGAAGACATAGAAGGAAGGTGTAGAAGGTGTAGAAGATGTGGAAGATGTAGAAGGTGTGGAAGATGTAGAAGGTGTGGAAGGTGTAGAAGGTGTGGAAGATGTAGAAGGTGTGGAAGGTGTAGAAGGTGTGGAAGATGTGGAAGATGTAGAAGGTGTGGAAGATGTAGAAGGTGTGGAAGATGTAGAAGATGTAGAAGGTGTAGAAGATGTAGAAGATGTAGAAGGTGTAGAAGATGTAGAAGATGTAGAAGGTGTAGAAGATGTAGAAGGTGTAGAAGGTGTAGAAGATGTAGAAGATGTAGAAGGTGTAGAATGTGTAGAAGACGTAGAAGGAAGATGTAGAAGGTGTAGAAGGTGTAGAAGGTGTAGAAGATGTAGAAGGTGTAGAAGGTGTAGAAGATGTAGAAGACGTAGAAGGAAGATGTAGAAGACGTAGAAGGAAGATGTAGAAGGTGTAGAAGGAAGATGTAGAAGGTGTAGAAGATGTAGAAGATGTAGAAGGTGTAGAAGGTGTAGAAGGAAGATGTAGAAGGTGTAGAAGATGTAGAAGGAAGGTGTAGAAGATGTAGAAGGTGTAGAAGACGTAGAAGGAAGATGTAGAAGATGTAGAAGATGTAGAAGGAAGATGTAGAAGACGTAGAAGGAAGATGTAGAAGGTGTAGAAGGTGTAGAAGATGTAGAAGGTGTGGAAGATGTAGAAGGTGTGGAAGATGTGGAAGATGTAGAAGGTGTGGAAGGCGTGGAAGGTGTAGAAGGTGTAGAAGACGTAGAAGGAAGATGTAGAAGGTGTAGAAGATGTAGAAGGTGTAGAAGGTGTAGAAGGCGTGGAAGGTGTAGAAGGTGTAGAAGACGTAGAAGGAAGGTGTGGAAGATGTAGAAGGTTTGGAAGGCGTGGAAGGTGTAGAAGATGTAGAAGGTGTGGAAGGTGTGGTAAGGGGCCGGGATCTCAGTGACTCGGTGATCACAGCGCGCGCCCTTTAGGGTGCAAAGGGGAGGACGTCTATATGTAACCATATTGCTACACTTAGAGGCTCCTCTTTTATACTCAGTTGTGACATGACGCTACTCTTATATCAAGACATCGCTTGTATATCAAGACAAAATGTATTTTAAAAAAATAGCTTGACTTGCAAAACGCTCTCAAGCCAAGGCTTTACTGTTTTGACTCAGGGGGGGCGCTATACAAATGCCCCCCACACTTTTCACATATTTATTTGTATCATTTTCCTTCCACTTCACAATTATGTGACACTTTGTACCTCTCACATAAAATCCCAATAAAATACATTTATGTTTTCTGGTTGTCACATGAGAAAATGTGGGGAAATGTCAAGGGGTATGAATACTTTTTCAAAACGCTGTAGATATCTTCTAGCAAGCCTTAGCAGTGCGCACTCGGCGGGAACCCGTTGTCCCTGAAATGTGACCGGCGCTCATTTGTCACCGCAATCAGGAGCGTAGGGCCGTCACCGGAGTCAGAAGTAAACGCGATAATATAACCCGAGGAAGTCATCTACAAAGACATCTTGTGACATGAATAATAATTCTCGGGTATAAATACAGCGAGGTCAGAGGAAGGGCGGCGACATGGAAGACGGGCCGAGGAGGATCGAAATATCAACTCACTTTTATATACAATGTATTCGTGTCACTGATTGTGTGATCACAGCGATGACGCGTCCTCCACGCCAACGTACTCCGTGCCAACGTACTCCGCGCCAACGTACTCCGTGCCAACGTACTCCGCGCCAATGTACTCCGCTCCAATGTACTCCGCGCCAACGTACTCCACGCCAATGTACTCCGCTCCAACGTGCTCCTCGCCAATGTACTCCGCTCCAACGTACTCTCCTCCAACGTACTCCACGCCAATGTACTCCACACCAACGTACTCCACGCCAACTTACTCCACGCCAACGTACTCGCCCCTCCACGGTGATGGTTCCTCCCCCCGCACTCACCCCTCCACAGTGATGGTTCCTCCCCCCGCACTCACCCCTCCACGGTGATGGTTCCTCCGCCCCGCACTCACCCCTCCACAGTGATGGTTCCCACCCGCACTCACCCCTCCACGGTGAGGGTTCCTCCGCCCGCACTCACCCCTACACGGTGATGGTTCCTCCCCCACCCCGCACTCACCCCTCCACGGTGATGGTTCCTCCCCCACACTCACCCCTCCACAGTGATGGTTCCTCCCCCGCACTCAATCCTCCACGGTGATGGTTCCTCCCGCACTCACCCCTCCATGGTGACGGTTACCCCGCCTGCACTCACCCCTCCACAGTGATGTTCCCCCCCCCCGCGCACTCACCCCTCGACGGTGATGGTTCCTTCCCCTGCACTCAACCCATCCACAGTGATGGTTCCTCCGCCCGCACTCACCCCTCCATGGTGACAGTTCCTTTGCCTGCACTCACCCCTCCACGGTGACGGTTCCTCCCCCCCGCACTCAGCCCCTCCACGGTGACGGTTCCTCCCCCCGCACTCAGCCCCTCCACGGTGATGGTTCCTCTGTCCGCACTCACCCCTCCACGGTGATGGTTCCTCCCCCCACACTCAATTCTCCATGGTGATGGTTCCTCCCCCCACGCACTCACCCCTCCACGGTGATGGTTCCCCCCCCCCCCCCCCCCGCACTCACCCCTTCACAGTGATAGTTCCTCCCCCCAGCACTCACCCCTCCACGGTGATAGTTCCTCCCCCCCCCGCACTCACCCCTCCACGGTGATGGTTCCCCCCCACCCCGCACTTACCCCTCCACGGTGATGGTTCCTCCCCCCCGCACTCACCCCTCCACGGTGATGGTTCCTCCCCCCGCACTCACCCCTCCACAGTGAAAGTAATAAATATTTTTTTTTTTTTCAAATTTTCTGTCTTTTTTCTTTTATTTAATACAAAATTTAATAAAAAAAAAAAAAACAGCAGTGATTAAATACCACCAAAAGAAAGCTCTATTTGAAGCAAGGCCAACAAAGACATGGATGAGCGAGTTTGGGGTGGGGGAGCTTGACTGGCCTGCACAGACTCCTGACCTCAACCCCGATAGAACACCTTTGGGATAAAGTGGAGCGGAGACTGCGAGTCAGGCCTTCTCCTCCAACGTCGGTGCCTGACCTCACACGAATGCTCTTCTGGAAGAATGGTCAAACATTCCCACAGACATCCTCCTAAACCTTGTGGACGGCCTTCCCAGAAGAGGTGAAGGTGTTATAGCTGCAAAGGGCGGGGCCAACTCAATATTGAACCCTCCGGACTAAGACTGGGAGGCCATTAAAGGTCATGTGCGTGTAAAGGCCGGCGTCCCAATACTTTTGGTAATATAGTGTTTGTGTGTATATATATATATATATACAATTATTATTTTTTTTATCCCAATGCTCACCTTTACTCTCTCCCTCGATGACAAAGGGGGTCTGGAAAGCCTCGTATTTATCAACCTCTCCCTTTAAGATGAAGGGTGTCGGCCATGGAGAAGATCAAAGATAATTCCTGCTCTAGTGACCATTAAAAATATTACCTTCAATTTTTGTTGGTGCGTTAAAGTTCTGTCCTTTGATCTGCGAAGAGGGCTGGAAGGGAAGGGGAGAGACGCCGATCTTAGTGAAGCATCGATTTAATGACGGTGTGAATTGCGGTATAAATTGCGCTCCGTCGGCGAAGGTGGGAGAAGCCACCGGTGGGTCCTATGTTAGCCACGAGTGCCAGTGTTCTGTCAAGTTCTCCAACCCGTCGGAAACTCCAACCCCGGTTTATTTAAAACCAGCGGTAATTGGCGTTTTGGTGGTCGGACACAACGCCGGCAACCGAATAGAGCCCGGTGCAGGATATTATGAGCGGGAGATTCTTACTCCGCTCCGATACTAGCCAACAAAATGGCCGCCTCCGAGGCGGCGACAACTTTTTCCTCGTTAGCCGCTGTGCTGTCAAAACAGCTCAGTCTTCCTGTACCGGACTCTATTCGGTTGTCGGCAGGGCTTTTTTTCTCAGAGAATAGGTGCAGGAACTCCTCCCTTCCAAGTCACCCTTGGCTCCACCCCCTACCCACCTTCGAGCACCGTTCCTTGGTTCCACCCCTTATCCGCCTCCCAGTACCACCCCTTTTAGAGAATACAGAAACGAGTATAATTTTGTATAGAATTTATTAATGATAACAAGAAAGGCAACAATGGACACCCCAGCGACAATAGATCCACCCCAGCATCAATAGACCCTCCAGCAGCCAGCAGATTCCTCCCAGCAAAGATTGACCCCCTGCAACATAAGACCCACCCCCAGCAACAATAGACCCCCCTGTAAAAATAGACCCCCTCCAGCAACAATAAATTCCCCAGTAGCCCTCTTCAATAGATCCTCCAGCAGCCAGGAACAAAGACCCCTCCCTTAAGGCCTCGTACACACGACGGGACATGTCCGATGAAAACGGTCCGCGGACCGTTTTTATCGGACATGTCCGCTGCCGGATTTTGGTCTGATGGCTGTACACACCATCAGACCAAATTTCCCACGGACAGCGAACGCGGTGACGTGGCAGCGACGATCGCGACCCTGGAAGGTCAATGCTTCCACGCATGCGTCGAATCACTTCGACGCATGCGAGGGCTTTCGGCCGAGCGGACATGTACGGTGAGTCGTACAGACGACCGAACATGTCCGACGGACAGGCTTCCAGCGGACATGTTTCTTGACATGTTTCTGACAGACGCGAGTGAGAAAAGCCGATTACCGGTCTTTCCTGTTTACATCGTGATCAGCCGTGATTGGACACGGCTGATCACGTGGTAAAGAGTCTCCGTCAGAGACTCTTTACCTTGATCGGTGTTGCGGGGTGTCAGACTGACACCCGGCAACAACGATCGCCGCTCCTGAGGACGTAATATGACGTCCACTCAGGATTCTACAACCACTTTGCCGCCGTCAATCTGTCATTGGCGGGCGGCGAGTGGTTAATAGTTAGTTATTATTAGTTAGTTATTATTTACAATTGTAATTCTTTTGAATTTTGGGATTTTCGTTCTTTTGAACTTTCAAGCTTATTTTTGGGTTTTTCAAATTTTTCGGATTTCCGAATATTGTTTGGAATATTTGAATTTACGAATCTTCTAATATTCAAATTGACTGATTTATGAATATTTGAATTTACGAATGTTCAGAAAAATTCCTTAAACGGGTTTTCTTTAATTAAATTCTATTTCCGAATGAACGAATTTGGCGAAAATTTGTAAAAAAAAAAAGAATTGCGGACGAAACAAATTGCGCGTATCTATCGGTGAGCCTTTTGCGGTTGTTTAGTATTTGCAGCCAAGCTGCGGAGGATGAAATGTAACCTCTGACATGTTTCTAATGCTTTTTCTATCAAAGGCTTAAACTAAGCTTTTTGCTTCAGCTTCACCCCTTGGCCTCTCCCTTGAAGTGTTTTTCCACTTTTGCAGCCAATAACACCTCATTTATATTTGTTACATGTTCCTAATAAAATACATAACTAAAAATAAAGAATAAATATGTATAATATTCAGCTAACTTTCTTTAGATGTTCTGTTCTGGAAATTCCAGCACTGTAACACCCTACTAGTGACCAAACCATTGATGCGACGGGGTAGCGCGTGCGCTGTGTGTGCATGCAGTTTATACGCGCCACAGGGGGGCGCACTTCCAGCATCTGGCTCCTCCTACTGTTCAGGCAGGACAAGTTGGAAATTCTCCTATGCAGGGCGGATCCTAGGCAGGGTGCGCGGGGTGCTCCCAGGCGCCACAGAGGTGGGGGGCTCCGAAGTTCCAAAGTGCTCCCCTCCCTCCTCCTTGTCTGTGTCCAGAGGCGGAGCGCATGTAGCGGGTGCTGCGGTTCCCCATCCCGCTTGCTCTCTCCACTGGCAACTGACAAGAGCGCATACCTCCCGCTGTCCCCGGAATCCGGGTTGGGTGCCACAGCAGAGCCTAGTACTGGAACACGTTCCGGTACTAGGCTTCACTAATTAGTTCTGTCCGGTGTGCATGGAGCAGTCTCCTGTCTGCCCCGCCCCCTCTGCGTGTGTCAGCTCTTCTCCCATAGGCGGTGTGATGAGAGGATTCTGGGTTGGCCGGAGCTGCTGCCAATCATCCCGTATACTCCCAGAAATGCTCTCAGAGTGCCACCCTCCAAGTAACCAAAGATGCCACGTATGCCCCGCCCCCTGTATTGTGCTTCTGCTCCCAGCGCACCCGAGCTACAGGGATCTATTGGACAAGTACTGATCTATGGGGACACCTGATGTGGGGGGCTCTGATGGGGGACACCTGCTGTGGGGGGGCTCTGATGGTGGACACCTGCTGTGGGGGAGCTCTGATGGGGGGACACCTGTTGTGGGGGGCTCTGATGGGGGACACCTGCTGTGCAGGGTCTCTGATGGGGGACACCTGCTGTGGAGGGGCTCTGATGGGGGACACCTGCTGTGAGGGGGCTCTGATGGGGGACACCTGCTGTGAGGGGGCTCTGATGGGGGACAGCTGCTGTGGGGGGCTCTCATGGGCGACACCTGCTGTGGGGGGGCTCTGATGGGGGACACCTGCTGTGAGGGGGCTCTGATGGGGGACACCTGCTGTGGGGGGGCTCTGATGGTGGACACCTGCTGTGGGGGAGCTCTGATGGGGGGACACCTGTTGTGGGGGGCTCTGATGGGGGACACCTGCTGTGCAGGGTCTCTGATGGGGGACACCTGCTGTGGAGGGGCTCTGATGGGGGACACCTGCTGTGAGGGGGCTCTGATGGGGGACACCTGCTGTGAGGGGGCTCTGATGGGGGACAGCTGCTGTGGGGGGCTCTCATGGGCGACACCTGCTGTGGGGGGGCTCTGATGGGGGACACCTGCTGTGGGGGGCTCTGAAGGGGGACACCTTCTGTGGGGGGCTCTGATGGGGGACAGCTGCTGTGGAGGGGCTCTGATGGGGGACACCTGCTGTGGAGGGGCTCTGATGGGGGACACCTGCTGTGGAGGGGCTCTGATGGGGGACACCTGCTGTGGAGGGGCTCTGATGGGGGGACATCTGCTGTGGGGGGCTCTGATGGGGGACACCTGCTGTGGGGGGGGCAATGGGGGACACCTGCTGTGGGGGGGCTCTTATGGGGGACACCTGCTGTGGAGGGGCTCTGATGGGGGACACCTGCTGTGGGGGGGCTCTGATGGGGGGACACCTGCTGTGGGGGGGGCTCTGATGGGGGGACACCTGCTGTGGGGGGCTCTGATGGGGGACACCTGCTGTGGGGGGCTCTGATGGGGGACACCTGCTGTGGGGGGGGCAATGGGGGACACCTGCTGTGGGGGGGCTCTTATGGGGGACACCTGCTGGGGGGGGACACTAATGAAGACTTTCATAGTGGAGCATCTCTGTGTTTGAGTCGTAGCCATAGAAACGTGTAAAGGGGAGGAGTTAGTAAGATGACCACGCCCATGTGGGGGCGCCAGAAATATTTCTGTACCCAGGCGTCTGTGACCCTAGGATCGGCCCTGCTCCTATGCCAACCGCTGTTCCTGTTCATTCAGACTGAGCATGCCCAGTGCGCACTGAACAGGTTAAGGGTGCACCCGACACCCGGCTCATCCTTCCGGTTCTCAATCACCCTCCACCCTACCGGTATCGGCAGGACGGGTTAGACATTGGACGCGCGCTAGACTCGTGCAATTCATTTAGTTCCAAATCCGTTTTTTAACAAATTTTGACAAATCAGTTAATTCCGAAAATTTCGAATTTGAAATCGGAAATTCGAAAATCTGAATATTTGGATTTTCGAACTTCCAAATCTTCGAATTTACGAATTTCTGAATTTACGAAAAAAAGCTAAAAAAAGAATGAAATGAAAGCGAAAAAAACACATTTTTCGGCAGTGCGCATGTCTAATGTGCGCCCTCAGCGGCCACCGTAACTTGTTTAAAATGTTAGGGGTGCCCCCCGGGTGCCACCCCCTCTATCCCCCCCCTATATGAATAGATAGAGCTCATGCTATGAATATATCTATCAGCGAGCCGCTCTATGGCCACCCACTATTCATGCATCCAGCCCCTTTCAGGACGCCGGGCGCGTGAATTAAAGTGGCGGGGGTGATTTTTTGAAGACACCCGATCAGAGCAAGAGGCTCTAATAAGCTTCAAAATGGGGTGGACTCGTGGCGCAGAGCATTGTGTCGTGAGCCCACCCACGTGTTACAACAGCAAATCAATATTCTGATGGGCACTGATAGACGACACTGATGGGCACTGATAGGTGGCACTGATGGGCATTGATTGGCAGCACTGGTGGACACTGATTGGTAGCACTGGTGGACACTGGCAGCACTGATTGGCAGCACTGATGGGCACTGCTTGGCAGTACTGATGGACACTGGCAGCACTGATGGGCACTTATTGGCAGCACTGGTGGGCACTGATTGGTAGCACTAGTGGGCACTGATTGGCAGCACTGGTGGACACTGATTGGCAGCACTGATGGGAACTTATTGGAAGCACTGGTGGGCGCTTATTGGTAGCACTGGTGGACACTGGTAGCACTGGTGGACACTGATAGTACTGATGTACACTGATTGGCAGCACTGGTGGGCACTGATTGGCGGCATTGATGGGCACTTATTGGCAGCACTGGTGGGCACTTATTGGCAGCACTGATGGACACTGGCAGCACTGATGGGCACTGATTGGCAGCACTGGTGGACATTTATTGGTAGCACTGGGGGACACTGGCAGCACTGGTGGGCACTTATTGGTAGCACTGGTGGACACTGATTGGTAGCACTGGTGGACACTGATTGGTAGCACTGGTGGACACTGATAGTACTGATGTACACTGATTGGCAGCACTGATGGGCATTGATTGGCAGCACTGGTGGACACTGATTGGCAGCACTGATGGGCACTTTTTGGCAGCACTGTTGGACACTGATTGGCAGCACTGATGGGCACTTTTTGGCAGCACTGGGGGACACTGATTGGCAGCACTGATGGGCACTTTTTGGCAGCACTGGGGGACACTGATTGGCAGCACTGGGGGACACTGATTGGCAGCACTGATGGGCACTTTTTGGCAGCACTGGGGGACACTGATTGGCAGCACTGATGGGCACTTTTTGGCAGCACTGGTGGACACTGATTGGCAGCACTGGGGGACACTGATTGGCAGCACTGGGGGACACTGATTGGCAGCACTGGGGGACACTGGCAGCACTGATGGACACTGATTGGCAGCACTGGGGGACACTGATTGGCAGCACTGATGGACACTGATTGGCAGCACTGGGGGACACTGATTGGCAGCACTGATGGGCACTTTTTGGCAGCACTGGTTATCAGCTGTCAGCGCGAGGAAAGCCGACAACTGACTTGTAATAAAATTGTGATCAGCTGTCTTTGGACTCTGAGCTGATCGTGTGGTAAAGGGCCGCTGTGATTGGCCCTTTTCCCCAACGTGTGAACGGCTGTGTCCGGAGGGCAGTGCGATCACAAGGGGGGAGGACGTCCTTGCAGTGTGATCACGGGGGGGAGGACGTCCTTGCAGTGCGATCACGGGGGAGGACGTCCTTGCAGTGCGATCACAGGGGGGAGGACGTCCTTGCAGTGCGATCACGGGGGAGGACGTCCTTGCAGTGCGATCACAGGGGGAGGAGGTCCTTGCAGTGCGATCACGGGGGGAGGAGGTCCTTGCAGTGCGATCACAGGGGGAGGCTGTCCTTGCAGTGCGATCACGGGGGGAGGAGGTCCTTGCAGTGCGATCACGGGGGGAGGACGTCCTTGCAGTGCGATCACGGGGGAGGACGTCCTTGCAGTGCCATCACGGGGAGAGGACGTCCTTTCCGGCAAAGTAAGCCGGCACTGTAGAGGTATTTTTGGCTACGGGGGGGGGGGAGAAAAGGTCCCTTGTCTGACAGGACTGGGCTGTGCAGCAGAGCTGTGTAAATCTCAGGAATGGATGGACAGGAATACACCTCCTCTGTCATGTAAAACATCAGCATTCGATCTGTTGATTGTATTTAGTTGCTTTGATACGAAGTAAAATGAGGTGAATGAGGCGCGCCGAGCGCCAAACCGCTGGTGAGCTTTTCTAACATCGAATGACAAATCGCCGCCTTCCCCGCGAATCCTCTTATTGCGCAAGAACCGATAAATAAAACATGGATCGGATTTCTCCCTCCGGCGTGTTACCTGCGTGAGGAATTAGTATTCTCAGCGACGTCAAAACGGAGTGATTTATTTACAAAGCCCATCTGGCGCTTCCCCCTCCCCCCCACGTTGGCTTCGGGTCGCGCTGGCTGAAAATTGCATTTGATTTTTATTGTACGCCGCATTACAGAAATGTCACAGTGCGCGGCAACAGATGATATTTCTGAGGGAGGAATACGAAGACAGCGTGTGCCGATCAGGTGATTGGTGAGGAACATCGATCACTGAATCCAGGACAATCCAAGCGACAGAGCCGGGGGGGGAGGGGTTACTCGGCTTCTGCTTCTAGGATTCTTTTCTGAATTGGTGATCAGTGAGAAGAATGTTCCTTACATTGGTGATCAGTGGGAAGAATGTCCCTTACATTGGTGATCAGTGGGAAGAATGTCCCTTACATTGGTGATCAGTGGGAAGAATGTCCCTTACATTGGTGATCAGTGGGAAGAATGTCCCTTACATTGGTGATCAGTGGGAAGAATGTCCCTTACATTGGTGATCAGTGAGAAGAATGTTCCTTACATTGGTGATCAGTGGGAAGAATGTCCCTTACATTGGTGATCAGTGGGAAGAATGTCCCTTACATTGGTGATCAGTGAGAAGAATGTTCCTTACATTGGTGATCAGTGAGAAGAATGTCCCTTACATTGGTGATCAGTGGGAAGAATGTTCCTTACATTGGTGATCAGTGGGAAGAATGTCCCTTACATTGGTGATCAGTGGGAAGAATGTCCCTTACATTGGTGATCAGTGAGAAGAATGTTCCTTACATTGGTGATCAGTGGGAAGAATGTCCCTTACATTGGTGATCAGTGAGAAGAATGTCCCTTACATTGGTGATCAGTGGGAAGAATGTTCCTTACATTGGTGATCAGTGAGAAGAATGTTCCTTACATTGGTGATCAGTGAGAAGAATGTTCCTTACATTGGTGATCAGTGAGAAGAATGTTCCTTACATTGGTGATCAGTGAGAAGAATGTTCCTTACATTGGTGATCAGTGAGAAGAATGTCCCTTACATTGGTGATCAGTGAGAAGAATGTTCCTTACATTGGTGATCAGTGGGAAGAATGTTCCTTACATTGGTGATCAGTGAGAAGAATGTTCCTTACATTGGTGATCAGTGGGAAGAATGTCCCTTACATTGGTGATCAGTGGGAAGAATGTCCCTTACATTGGTGATCAGTGAGAAGAATGTTCCTTACATTGGTGATCAGTGGGAAGAATGTCCCTTACATTGGTGATCAGTGAGAAGAATGTTCCTTACATTGGTGATCAGTGGGAAGAATGTTCCTTACATTGGTGATCAGTGAGAAGAATGTTCCTTACATTGGTGATCAGTGAGAAGAATGTTCCTTACATTGGTGATCAGTGAGAAGAATGTTCCTTACATTGGTGATCAGTGGGAAGAATGTCCCTTACATTGGTGATCAGTGAGAAGAATGTTCCTTACATTGGTGGTTAGTGGGAAGGAGGAGGACACACCCAAGGAGCTCTCTGAGAGATCCAACCTTTTTCAAGCCTGGGCCTTGCCTGCTAGCTTGGCCCAGGAATAATGCCTGATCCTGGGGGAGGCCCCGGGACGGACCCCCCTGATGATACGGGGCCTAGTGAGGAGGAGGTGGAGGATCTGTCTGTAGGTCCAGGCCCTGCTGTGGATGGGAATGTCTTCAGTCAGAAGAGCATTGATCGTTTTAGGGCGATTGGAAGAGCTGAAGAAAAACTTAAAATTTTGAAGGCTGAACACAAATCTTTCAAAATCAAGTATTTCCAGGCCTGGAGTAAAAATCGTTTGGCCATGAAGCCTGAGTTGCAGGAATTGGAGGAAAAGGTAAAGGAACAATCTTTATTATTGGAAAAGCTGAAAGATAAAAGTGGAGAAAAGTTTGATAATGAGAGGAGATTTGCCAGCCAGACAGCAAGTTCCAGGGACCAGCCTCAGATAATGGATGACCCGGGTCCATCTGCCTCTGCACCTCTCCCTCCATGTCAGGGCTTGGAATCGCCGATGGCAACCAGCCAGGGGGTTGAGAGTGGGCATGGCACCCTGAAATGTATCCAGGAGATGGAGTCACCCCCGAGAGCAAACAAGCCTGCTAATACAGATGTCCCTGAAGCCAAGCCAGTACAGGTGGAGAAATGTCAGCACACCTCACTGTCTTCCAACATGTCTGCCCAACCTGCTGTGGTGGACGGTGTCCTGACTAAGGAGCAGAAAGTGAAGGCCTTGTGCAGAGCGCTGCCTGGAGTTTCTGCTGGGACCTGTAGTTCCTCTGTACAAGGTATGCCTGTTACTAGCCATGAGATTGCCTCACCTGAGCCTCCCTGTGGTGGGGGAGGGGATCAGCATATTGCACCATGTGCAGTGGAAGAAGCAATGGAGGTTTCACCTGCTGCAGTGTCAGACCAGCCTGCACTATCCCCTGATGACAACCCTGTCCTGACAGAAGAGAACCGACCAGCTGAAGCTTCTACAAGCACAGCAGTGGGAACTGACACTGCTAGGAAGACTGCAGGAACTGTGAATATTCCAGCAAGTACTAAGAATGACACTAATGATAAAACAATGGATGTAGTGGGTGGTGAAGGGGTTAATACTGCTGGGAAAAATAAAAATGACATTCCTCCCCCTGCTCAGCAGAGGAAAGACTCACCGATTGTTCAGACCAAATCTGTGCAATCGATATCTGCTGCAAATGTGTCAGATGGTTCAAAACAAACCAATGGTTTATCTGCTGGGAGTTACGCGTCGGTTTTGGGGAATCGCACCAGGGAGGGTGGGGGGAATGGTGCAAATGTTGGTGGTCACAATTTGGGGGGGTTTAGTGGTGGGATGGTTGGTGGGTATAAGCGGAGAAATGTGGTCCAGTTGAAGTGGGAGGGGGAGGGGACCCCACCAGTAAGGGGGAGGGTGGCAGAGTTGATCCTGGAAATGGGGTTCAAAGTCGCTGACATTTTTGCTTTGATTTGTCCTGTTGGGAGTTGGGAATTTGATTTGTCCTTTGTAAAGCCTGAGGGTCTGGATTTATTTTGGGAACGTTTTAGGGGGCGCAGGGACCTTCCGCAGTGGAATGGTTGGATGCCAAAGGTGGTTTCCAGGCAGCCTCTAATAAAATCAGTGACGATCCTTGTGCGTAACGAATCCATCCCAGAGGCTGATTTGGTAGTATGGTTACGCCGATATGGTGAGGTCCTCGCTCCACTGCGGAAGGTCCTTGATCAGCATGGGATATGGACAGGGGCCTGGACAGTGTCACTAAAATTGGGGGTGCAGGGAAATGTTGTTCAACATCTGCCCTGTTCAGCCTTTCTGGGGAGGGACAGGCTGACCATTTTTTACCAGGGTCAGCCTAAGGTGTGCAATAAATGTGGTGACAAGGGCCATTTTGCCTCCACCTGCACCCGCAAGAAATGTTCTTTGTGCCAGGAGCTTGGCCATTTGGCTAAAGACTGTACTGACATTCGGTGCAATTTGTGCCAAAAACTTGGTCACCCGTACAGTCAATGCCCGGAGGCATTACATAACCTGCCAGGGTTGGAGGCTGAGCTGCAGAGGCTGGATAAGGAGGATGAGGCCACTGAAACTCTTGTTGTCCCTCCTGTGTCTGTGACATCTGTTTCTGTTCCCCCTAGTGATGTGGTCCCTGAGTCTGTCCCTCCTGTGTCTGTGACATCTGTTTCTGTTCCCCTTAGTGATGTGGTCCCTGAGTCTGTCCCTTCTGTGTCTGTGACTTCTGTTTCTGTTCCCCCTAGAGATGTGGTCCCTAAATCTGTCCCTCCTGTCCCTAGTCCATCTATCCGTAGATCCTCCAGACTGGCGGAGGCTGCTGGGGGGGCAGGTTTAGCGGATCTTCCCACTCAGCCTCCAGTCCCTGCCCCTCGGCAGCGCAAGCGTGGTCAGGGGAATGTGGGGGTGCTGGATGAGGGTGGGGCTGATGGAAGGGTGTCCGTACCCCATGTTTCACATTCCATTGATGGGGATTCGGATGAGGAGGGGTGGGAGAAGATTAGGAGGAGGAAAAAAATGAAGAGAAAGACAAGAAAACCGGTCGTCTCTTCCTCAGAGTCGGATCCAGGAGGGGTTCCCCTTGGTAACACCTTTAATGTGTTGTCAGGTGAAAAGATGTCTTTGTCTTCTTCTTTTTCATCTATGGATGAGTCACGTTGTTTGAAGAGAGCGGTTTCTGGTGATGAGAGTGTGGTGAAGGTCAAGAAACGACTACCCCAATCATCCTGATGGCAGTTCCCCCTCCGATAAAGGTGGCGACCATTAATGTCGCCAGCATTAAATCTGCAAGAGCTCGTGATATGGCCTTATTTTTGCTCAGCGAGTTTGATGCCGAGATTTTATTTTTGCAAGAGACCTGGCTCCATACTTTGGCCGATGTCCACCTGGCAAAAAGGGAGTGGAGATGCGGTCCCTCCTTTTGGTCTCTTGCGGCTGAGCCCTGCAGCGGAGTTGCGGTACTTTTTGAAACCGATATGGTAACGCGCCGGCGGGTAATTGAGGTAGAAATAGGTGGATGCATGGTGTTGGACGTTTCTTAGAAGGGCTGCATGCATAATGGGTGCGGGTTTGTTTCTTGACCTTGCAGGTTTGTCTGGTGTAGTGGTGTGAGTTGTATTAAGATTTACTTTCCTGGTGATTACATGATTTTTGCTTTGCTATAAAGTCTTTTGTTTGAGAGCAGATTTGCTATATTTATTTTCATTTATGTAAATATGTGTATATTTATGTATATCTTATAGTGATTTTATGCTTTTTGTTTGCAAGACTTTTAATAAACAAAATTGGGAAGAATGTCCCTTACATTGGTGATCAGTGGGAAGAATGTTCCTTACATTGGTGATCAGTGAGAAGAATGTCCCTTACATTGGTGATCAGTGAGAAGAATGATCCTTACATTGGTGATCAGTGGGAAGAATGTCCCTTACATTGGTGATCAGTGGGAAGAATGTCCCTTACATTGGTGATCAGTGGGAAGAATGTCCCTTACATTGGTGATCAGTGGGAAGAATGCTCCTTACATTGGTGATCAGTGAGAAGAATGTTCCTTACATTGGTGATCAGTGAGAAGAATGTCCCTTACATTGGTGATCAGTGAGAAGAATGTTCCTTACATTGGTGATCAGTGAGAAGAATGTCCCTTACATTGGTGATCAGTGGGAAGAATGTTCCTTACATTGGTGATCAGTGAGAAGAATGTCCCTTACATTGGTGATCAGTGGGAAGAATGTCCCTTACATTGGTGATCAGTGGGAAGAATGTTCCTTACATTGGTGATCAGTGAGAAGAATGTCCCTTACATTGGTGATCAGTGAGAAGAATGTCCCTTACATTGGTGATCAGTGAGAAGAATGTCCCTTACATTGGTGATCAGTGAGAAGAATGTTCCTTACATTGGTGATCAGTGAGAAGAATGTCCCTTACATTGGTGATCAGTGGGAAGAATGTCCCTTACATTGGTGATCAGTGGGAAGAATGTTCCTTACATTGGTGATCAGTGAGAAGAATGTCCCTTACATTGGTGATCAGTGAGAAGAATGTCCCTTACATTGGTGATCAGTGAGAAGAATGTCCCTTATATTGGTGATCAGTGAGAAGAATGTTCCTTACATTGGTGATCAGTGGGAAGAATGTCCCTTACATTGGTGATCAGTGGGAAGAATGTCCCTTACATTGGTGATCAGTGGGAAGAATGTTCCTTACATTGGTGATCAGTGAGAAGAATGTCCCTTACATTGGTGATCAGTGAGAAGAATGTCCCTTACATTGGTGATCAGTGAGAAGAATGTCCCTTATATTGGTGATCAGTGGGAAGAATGTCCCTTACATTGGTGATCAGTGGGAAGAATGTCCCTTACATTGGTGATCAGTGAGAAGAATGTCCCTTACATTGGTGATCAGTGAGAAGAATGTCCCTTACATTGGTGATCAGTGGGAAGAATGTCCCTTACATTGGTGATCAGTGAGAAGAATGTTCCTTACATTGGTGATCAGTGAGAAGAATGTCCCTTACATTGGTGATCAGTGAGAAGAATGTCCCTTACATTGGTGATCAGTGAGAAGAATGTCCCTTACATTGGTGATCAGTGAGAAGAATGTCCCTTACATTGGTGATCAGTGAGAAGAATGTCCCTTACATTGGTGATCAGTGGTAAGAATGTCCCTTACATTGGTGATCAGTGAGAAGAATGATCCTTACATTGGTGATCAGTGGGAAGAATGTTCCTTACATTGGTGATCAGTGGGAAGAATGTTCCTTACATTGGTGATCAGTGAGAAGAATGTCCCTTACATTGGTGATCAGTGGGAAGAATGTCCCTTACATTGGTGATCAGTGGGAAGAATGTCCCTTACATTGGTGATCAGTGGGAAGAATGTTCCTTACATTGGTGATCAGTGGGAAGAATGTTCCTTACATTGGTGATCAGTGAGAAGAATGTCCCTTACATTGGTGATCAGTGGGAAGAATGTTCCTTACATTGGTGATCAGTGAGAAGAATGATCCTTACATTGGTGATCAGTGGGAAGAATGTTCCTTACATTGGTGATCAGTGAGAAGAATGTCCCTTACATTGGTGATCAGTGGGAAGAATGTCCCTTACATTGGTGATCAGTGGGAAGAATGTTCCTTACATTGGTGATCAGTGAGAAGAATGTCCCTTACATTGGTGATCAGTGAGAAGAATGTCCCTTACATTGGTGATCAGTGAGAAGAATGTCCCTTACATTGGTGATCAGTGAGAAGAATGTTCCTTACATTGGTGATCAGTGAGAAGAATGTCCCTTACATTGGTGATCAGTGGGAAGAATGTCCCTTACATTGGTGATCAGTGGGAAGAATGTTCCTTACATTGGTGATCAGTGAGAAGAATGTCCCTTACATTGGTGATCAGTGAGAAGAATGTCCCTTACATTGGTGATCAGTGAGAAGAATGTCCCTTATATTGGTGATCAGTGAGAAGAATGTTCCTTACATTGGTGATCAGTGGGAAGAATGTCCCTTACATTGGTGATCAGTGGGAAGAATGTCCCTTACATTGGTGATCAGTGGGAAGAATGTTCCTTACATTGGTGATCAGTGAGAAGAATGTCCCTTACATTGGTGATCAGTGAGAAGAATGTCCCTTACATTGGTGATCAGTGAGAAGAATGTCCCTTATATTGGTGATCAGTGGGAAGAATGTCCCTTACATTGGTGATCAGTGGGAAGAATGTCCCTTACATTGGTGATCAGTGAGAAGAATGTCCCTTACATTGGTGATCAGTGAGAAGAATGTCCCTTACATTGGTGATCAGTGGGAAGAATGTCCCTTACATTGGTGATCAGTGAGAAGAATGTTCCTTACATTGGTGATCAGTGAGAAGAATGTCCCTTACATTGGTGATCAGTGAGAAGAATGTCCCTTACATTGGTGATCAGTGAGAAGAATGTCCCTTACATTGGTGATCAGTGGGAAGAATGTCCCTTACATTGGTGATCAGTGAAAAAATGATCCTTACATTGGTGATCAGTGAGAAGAATGATCCTTACATTGGTGATCAGTGGGAAGAATGTTCCTTACATTGGTGATCAGTGGGAAGAATGTTCCTTACATTGGTGATCAGTGAGAAGAATGTCCCTTACATTGGTGATCAGTGGGAAGAATGTCCCTTACATTGGTGATCAGTGGGAAGAATGTCCCTTACATTGGTGATCAGTGGGAAGAATGTTCCTAACATTGGTGATCAGTGGGAAGAATGTCCCTTACATTGGTGATCAGTGAGAAGAATGTCCCTTACATTGGTGATCAGTGGGAAGAATGTTCCTTACATTGGTGATCAGTGAGAAGAATGATCCTTACATTGGTGATCAGTGGGAAGAATGTCCCTTACATTGGTGATCAGTGAGAAGAATGTCATGTAATGAGCCGGAGTTCCTTCATTCAGTGTCTGCAAACGTTATATAATGTCCAATAGATTCTTCATATAATCTGTAGATATTTCTTGATGTATTATGTGGGAATTCTTGATTAAAACGTGTAAAGTTCCTTCATACGGGGCGTGGCCTGGAGAGCATTGGAGTTGGATGCATGTAGTGAGAGCTCCGCTTGCCGTTACTCCTGTATCCAGTATCCTGCCTTTAATCTGACCGATACTTCACACCACAGCCTCCCGACCACCTCAGGGTCATGTCTCCGCCGAAAAATAAACCATCCGAAGCATGCGACAAACTCGGCAAATATGGCCGGCAGGAGAAGGAGCAGCAGGTCGGAGATGGCGTCGGCGTCTTATCGGCCACGGCAGCTACTAACAAAGTGCTGGGTGCCATTTCTCTGTGCCAGAGCACACTTACCACGAAGATAGAGGAGGTGAAGATCGATGTGTCCCTCATTAGACAAGACCTATGTACCCTCCGTGACCGTGTGGCTGAAACCAAGACCCGCATCAGCAGAGCGGAGGACATCTTGCATCCCCTCCAGCACACCACTGGTGAGGTACGTTGCCATCTACAACAAATCAGCACGAAGCAGGACGATATGGAGAATCGTCTCCGCAGAAGCAACCTTTGATTCATCGGTCTCCCAGAATCCACTGACAGTGGGTTTCCTTGAGAGCCTACTGACATCCACCTTCGGTAGAGATGCGTTCTTGGTGATGTTTGCTGTGGAACACGCTCACCATATCCTTGCACGTCCTCCTCCTCAAGGTGCCCCACCTTGTACCCTGATTGCGAAATTCCTGAATTTAAAGACCGGGACAAGATTCTCCTCCTGTCCAGAGAAAAGGGAAATATTCCCAATACCAATGTGCACGTAGCAGTCTTCGCAGACTTTTCAAATGAGGTACAACGGCAAAAGTTCCTTCATACAAGGTCTAAAGTTTATTTTATTTATTGTCCAGCAGTTCCTTCAAGTTATGTCTTGTAGTTCCACCATATAACGTGTAGACATCTCTTCATGTAACGTAGAGGATTGCTTGGAGTATCGTCCTCTAGCTTCTTTCAAATATAATGTGTAGGAGTTCTTGATGTAATGTCCAGGAGAACATTCATCTAATTTGTAGGAGTTCCTTGATTTGATGTGTAGACATTCCTTTATGCAGGGCTGTCTTTACCGCAGGGCAAAAGGGGGCCCAGTCATTGTTGTGGGGCCCAGTGGCGGCTGGTGCTCAAATTTTTTTTTGGGGGGGGGGGGGGCGCAAACGAAAAATAAAAAAATTGCAGCCTCACTGTGCCCATCAAATGCAGCCACTGTGCCATCAATTGTCACCATTGTGCCATCAATTGTCACCACTGTGCCATGCCATCAAATGCAGTCACTGTGCCATGCCATCAAAAGCAGCCACTGTGCCATCAATTGTCACCACTGTGCCATGCCATCAAATGCAGCGTCTGTGCCATGCCATCAAACGCAGCCACTGTGCCATCAATTGTCACCACTGTGCCATGCCATCAAACGCAGCCACTGTGCCATCAATTCGCACCACTGTGCCATGCCATCTAACGCAGCCACTGTGCCATTAATTGTCACCACTGTGCCATGCCATCAAATGCAGCCACTGTGCCATGCCATCAAACACAGCCACTGTGCCATCAATTGTCGCCACTGTGCCAATTGTCACCACTGTGCCCTTTAATTGTCACCACTGTGCCCTTTAATTGTCGCCACTGTGCCCATTGATGTCACTGTGCCCTTTAATTGTCGCCACTGTGCCAAATTGTCCCCACTGTGCCACATTGTCCCCACTGTGCCACATTGTCCCCACTGTGCCACATTGTCCCCACTGTGCCACATTGTCCCCACTGTGCCACATTGTCCCCATTGTGCCAAATTGTTGCCACTGTGCCCATTAATGCCGCTGTGCCAATTGTCCACATTGTCGCCACTGTGCCCATTGATGTCACTGTGCCCTTCGTCACTGCTGTGCCCTGTAAAATTCCCCTTTCCCCCCCTGCCCGGCACTTACCTTTACTGGAGTCAGCCATCCACGTCCCTCGATGTCTTCTCCCGCCCTCGATGACGCTTCAGCCAATCAGGTTACCGATAGCCAGAACCAGTGAACCTGATTGGACGCCTGTCAGTCTTATCCAAGGAACGCACCGCCGGTACGTCCCGAGGATAAGCATTCGGAAGCCGACTACAGCCTGGGGGCTGTACTCGGAAAGCCTATCAGAGCCGCTGGCTCTGATAGGCACTTTCGTACAGCCAACCAGCTGCCGTTATTCAGGTGGCCGGCGCTCTATGTCCGGCCATCTGAATAGACCAGCGGCAGCGGCGACAATAACATACATTCATGCAATGCAATGAATCTATGTTATTAGTCAGTGGCGTTGCGGAGCCAGAGGGGGCGGCGCTCCAGCTCCCTCTATGGACGAACCGCCACTGGTGGGGCCCAAGGCAGCTGCACCTTTGAGCCCACACTGCCCGCAAATAGTTGATAAGTCGATCCGGGGGGGGGGGGGGCCCAAGAAAATGTTTGCCCATGGTCCAATCCATATTAAAGATGGCCCTGCCTTTATGTGATGTGTAGGAGTTTCTTTGTCTACAAGTTTCTTCTCATAATGTTTAAGAGGTTCTTCAAATAATCTGTAGACATCTCTTCATGTAAATATGTAGAATTTCCTTTATATAATTTCCTGTAGTTCCTTTGTATTATTATTAGTAGAACCTTCTTATTATGTGTAGGAGTTCCTTTGTAGAATCTATAGACATCTCCGCAAGCAATGTGTAGGAGTTCTTTCATGTATTGTCCACAAGTTCCTCCAGGGAGGTTCCATCACGGAACATGTAGTGATGATTATCATAGTTATTGTGTAACCTTCTAATTCCTGTTGACTTTGTTGAAAATGATTCATGTAATTGTGTTGCTACACTCGGCCCCCCGGAGAGGCATGACATGAATTAGACAGCTAGGTAAGTATACAGTATATACACGCTGTCTACATTTATTAAATTAGAGTGCTGCCCACTTTACTGGTAACAATAGCTAATTCCACCCACAACTGTCAGCAGGAGAGAGAATTGAAAGAGATTTCATCCCGCTTCCTGTTGTACGGGAAATCCAACCTATGGGCAGGGCCGCCATCAGGGGGGTACAGGCAGTACACCTGTAAGGGGCCCGGAGGTCCCCAGGGGCCCGGATGGCAACCCCCCCTTTTTTTTTTATATAAAAAAAAGTTATTTTATATATATATAAATATTTTTTTTTAATATATATTTTTTTTTATCAAAGGGCTCAGAGGTCTCCACGGCCCCATGTGGCAACCCCCCCCCTTTTTTTTTTTTATAAATGTTTATTTTTTTATTTTTGTTTATATAAACTTTTTTTTATATTAAAAAAAATATATATATATAAACAAAAATAAAAAAATAAACATTTATAAAAAATAAAATAAAAAAAAGGGGGGGTTGCCACATGGGGCCCTGGAGACCTCTGAGCCCTTTGATAAAAAAATATATATATTAAAAAAAAAATATATATATATATAAGTAATTTTTTTATTAAAAAAAGGGGGGGTTGCCATCCGGGGGCCCTGTGTGTGTGTGTGTATGTATGTATGTATGTATGTATGTATGTGTATGTATATATATATATATATATATATATATATATATATATATATATATATATATATATATATAAAATATATGAAATAACTTTTTTTTATATTAAAAAAAATATAATTTTTTATATATATATATATATATATATATATATATATATATATATATATATATATATATATATACACATATACATACACACAGGGCCCCCGGATGGCAACCCCCCCTTTTTTTAAATATATATATATATATATTATTATTTTTTAAATATATATATATATTTTTTTTTATCAAAGGGCTCAGAGGTCTCCAGGTCCCATGTGGCAACCCCCCCCTTTTTTTTCTAAATGTTTATTTTTTTTATTTTTGTTTATATTTTTTTATTTACATTTTTTTATTAAAAGGCCCAGAGGTCCCCAGGGCCCCGGATGGCAACCCCCCTTTTTTTTATGTATTTTTTTATTAAAGGGCCCAGAGGTTGCTTTTTTCTTTTTATTAAAGGGCCCAGAGGTCCCCAGGGCCCCGGATGGCTACCCCCCTTTTTTTATATATATTTTTCTTTATTCCTTTTCCTTTTTTTGTAAAGGCCCCCAATTTACTTCTCAATTTATTTCAGGTGGCAGCACCCCCCCCCCCCGTTCTCTGCTCCAGGGGGCCCATGCCTGAAGCAGTGTAAGGGGCCCCAAAATTCCTGATGGCGGCCCTGCCTATGGGACACAGATGAGAAGACAACTGACAGGAGATGTAACCGTTTCCGACTTCATCCAAAATTGCAAAAAAAAATAAAAATGTAACGTTTGGGTTTCTATACACTTTATCAGCCTACCGTCCTTAGGACGTACCTGTACGTCCTCGGGAACAAGCAGTGATATCAGAACCATGATCGCGATCTTATTCTTTTTCAGACAGTAATTCTATGTGGGGGGGGGGGGTGAGCAACCAGTAGATTGAAATCTACCACTAGATCACGGACAGGTGACTGGTAGATCGCGGTCTGGGCTTGTGACCCGCCATTCAAGAGCATCAAACAGAGTGCAATCCAGAGGGACTATTTGTAAAGTTGGAGCTGTAGTAGGGAGCAAGAGCTGCATAAGCCGACGCCTCCTCTGCAGTGACGGTGATCTGACGATATGGTTCCTCCCATCGAGATGGTTCCTGTCTTGACTGCGCAGGCGTAATCCTTGCCGACGGAAATCACCGAACCTCCAGGGCGACGTGGAATTTGAGGTGAGTGGCCAGTCGGCCTCACATCCTCGCTACGCTCGCTCGGCCTCCTGGCTCTTTTTTTAACATCCTCCAATCCACAGGGATGTTAAAGCAAAGTTCCACCCAAAAATGGAACTTCCGCTTAATCCACTCCTCGCCCCCTTATTTGCCACATTTGGCATGTAATTTTTTTTTGGGGGGGGGGGGGAGTGGGGGCTTTAGGAGGAGTGGGACTTCCTGTCCCACTTCCTCCTTCCGCCGAGGGGCTGGTAAGGCGAATAGCTTAATCGCCTTACTGCAGCCCCTCCCTGTAGGCGATCGCCTGTCCAATCGGACGGCGCAGCGCCGCTCGCGCATGCGCAGTGACGCTCGCAAATGCGCAGTGGGTGCCCGGCCGTGAAGCCGAAAGCTGTCACGGCTGGGTGCGCACACTTGGAATGAAGACGCCAGCCGGAGAGGGGGGGTGAGGAGCAGAGCTGGAACCGTGGAGCAGGTGAGTGTCTGTTTATTAAAAGCCAGCAGCTACACTTTTTGTAGCTGCTGACTTTTAATAAACATAAAAAAAGGCTGGAACTCCCCTTTAAGGATTGAGCCTGAATGCCTGCCCGAGGTTCGGAGATTTCCGCGGGCTTCGTCCGCGCCTGCGCAGTCAGGCACGGAACCATCTCGATAGGGGAACCATATCGACTAGACACCGGCTCCTGTCCCAAGCCGAGTGATACCAAATGCACTGATCCCTGAAAAGCGATCCAAGTGTGTTTGACAGCTGGTAAGGAGGCGATATGTTGCCTCCTCACCACCTGATTTAAACCCAAGTTTATTCAGGTGTGAGGTGGCGACACTGTGCCCGGTGATCTTTGACTTCTCCCATGTTGTTCAGGTAGATCTCCACCAGGGGCAGCCCATCCATTCAGGGTGCACATACGCCGCCTCCCTGTCCATCGTCGTCGCCCCCCCCCCCCCCCCCCATGCGTCCAGCCCATTTCAGGACCTATGGAGCGTCGGATGTCAGCGGAGACATGTCCGCTGGCATCCGACCCTATCCGATCCGCTAAAAACAGACGTATGGGGGGGCCACGTCCCCATCCGTCCATGGCGGATCGGATCGGGTAAGATCTGATGAAAACTGACATGCTGTCCGTTTTCATCAGATCGCTCCATAGGAGACAGCGGTGCCCGACAAGCCCCTCCCCGCTCAGTGAGCAGAGAGGAGCTTGTCATCCGTCGGCACAGCGGAGATCTGCGGACTGATCTCCCGCTGAGCTGGCGGACCCTGTAGGAACGGAGTCCGCCTCGTGTGAATGGGGCTTTAAAGGGATATTGGCACTGATTCAGTGTCCTGATTATCATTGCTGCCAACCAGTGCTAAAAATTAGTGCTCATCAGTGCTTCCCAATTAGTGCCCAACAGTGCTGCCAATCAGTGCCCATCAGTGCTGCCTACCCATCAGTTCCATCTATTAGTGCAGCCTCATCAGTGCCTTCTCATCAGTGCTGCCAATCAGTGCTCCCTTATCAGTGCCCAGCAGTGCTGCCTACCAGTGCCCAGCAGTGCCACCTATAAGTGCCCAGCAGTGCCTTCTCATCAGTGCCCATCAGTGCAGCCTATCAATGCCACCTATCAATGCCCATTAGTGCCACCTATCAGTAGGGTGACCAGATTTCCAAACTACCATTCAGGGACACCCTTCCTTCCCAAAAATATCAGCTTGTGCTGTAACGAATCACAGCACAGTGATTGGACACAAGAGGCGGGATTTATGATTTCTCCAATCACAAGCAGGGGGAGGGATTTTGCTCCCTCAGGCATTCCCAGCCAGGGCAAGTACTGTCAGTGAGTAAAGTGGTAAAAGGGGCGCCCTTTTTTGGGGGCATCAGATTGGCCTGGGGGTCGGCTGTGTCAGTTTCATTCCAGGACACTGTATTGTCCCGGAATGAATGTGCCCGGGACAGACCTGCAAAATGCGGGGCAATCCGGGACACGTGGTCACCCTACCTATCAGTGCCACCTATCAGTGGCCACCTATAATTGCCTTTTCACCAGTGCCCACCAGTGGCAACTATCAGTGCCGATTAGTGCCACCTATCAGTGCAGCCTCGTCATCAGTGCCACCTATCAGTAAATATCAGTGCAGCCTCATCAGCACACATCAGTGAAGGAGAAAAATTACCTGTTTGCAACATTTTATAACAAGCTATGAACATTTTTATTTTCTTCTCATGATTTTTGGTCTTTTTTCATTTGTTTAGCAAAAAAAAAAACCCCCAGAGGTGATGAAATACCAGCAAAAGAAAACAATGTGAGAAAAAAATGATAAGGATGTCCTATGTGTACAGTGTTGTATGACGGCGTAATTGTCATTCAAAGTGTCATGGCGCGTACACACAATCATTTTTCGGGTTGTAAAAAACAACGTTTTTCAGGCTCTAGAAAAAACAAAGTTTTTTTCTCAACTCGATCATTAGAACGGCGTTGCCTACACACGATCGTGAAAAAAAATGCTCTAGCAAAGCGCGGTGACGTACAACACGTACGGCGGCGCTATAAAGGGGAAGTTCCATGCGGATGGCGCCACCCTTGGGGCTGCTTTAGCTGATTCCGTGTTAGTAAAAAGACAATTCACGCTTTTCTGTCTGTTACAGCGTGATGAATGTGCGATCTCCATTACGAATGCTAGTTTTACCAGGACGAGCGCTCCCGTCTCAGAACTTGCTTCTGAGCATGCGCGGATTTTTCACGTCGTTAAAGCACACACACGATCGTTTTTTACAACCCGAAAAACGACAATGTTAAAAACGTCGTTAAAAAATAGAGCGCGTTCGAAAAAAGCTTTTGCCCGTTTTTCAGAACCCAAAATATGCTCTGAAGCCCGCACACCATCGTTTTTAACCACTTAAGACCCGGACCAAAATGCAGGTAAAGGACCTGGCCAGTTTTTGCGATTCGGCACTGCGTCGTTTAAATGACAATTGCGCGGTCGTGCGACGTGGCTCCCAAACAAAATTGGTGTCCTTTTTTCCCCACAAATAGAGCTTTCTTTTGGTGGTATTTGATCACCTCTGCGGTTTTTATTTTTTGCGCTATAAACAAATATAGAGCGACAATTTTGAAAAAAATGCAATATTTTTTACTTTTTGCTATAATAAATATCCCCCAAAAACATATATAACATTTTTTTTCCCTCAGTTTAGGCCGATACGTATTCTTCTACCTATTTTCGGTAAAAAAAATCGCAATAAGCGTTTATCGATTGGTTTGCGCAAAATTTATAGCGTTTACAAAATAGGGGATAGTTTTATACCATTTTTATTAATATTTTTTTTTTACTACTAATGGCGACGATCAGCGTTTTTTTTTTTTCGTGACTGCGACATTATGGCGGACACTTCGGACAATTTTGACACATTTTTAAGACCATTGTCATTTTCACAGCAAAAAGTGCTATAAAAATGCACTGATTACTGTGAAAATGACAATTGCAGTTTAGGAGTTAACCATTAGGGGGCGCTGAAGGGGTTAAGTGTGACCTCATATGTGTTTCTAACTGTAGGGGGGTGGGGCTGGACGTGTGACATCATTGATCGTGTTTCTCTATATCAGGGAACAGACGATCAATGACACTGCCACAATGAAGAACGGGGAAGCTGTGTTTACACTCACCTCTCCCCGTTCTTCAGCTCCGGAGGACCGATCGCGGGACTCCAGCGGCGATCGGGTCCGCCGGTCCCGCGGCTGCGGTCATGGAGCTTCGGACCGGGTCACGGGCCCGCGACCCACGGCTGGACACTTAAAGAGGACGTACCTGTACGTGCTTGTGCCCAGCCGTGCCATTCTGCCGACGTATATCTGCAGGAGGCGGTCCTTAAGTGGTTAATGACAAAAAAAAACTTCATTTTTTACAACCTGAAAAATGATCGTGTGTACGCGGCATGGAGAGCGCTGAAAACTGAAAATTGGCCTGGGCAGGAAGGGGGAGGGGAGTGGCCGAAAATGAAAGGGTTAAGGGGGGGTGGTTGCACTCCCCTCCGAGAAAACGGAACTGTTCTGTTTGGCAGATGTTGGCACGCTGCCTTACCCAGCAGGATCCCTGATCTCTCGGGGGCTCTGCAGGAGGCGAATGCTCTCTATCATTTCTAGACGTTTAACTCTTCCTGCTGCAGAAAGGGAAGTCTCACTCCTGCTGCTGCTGCTTTTTTTCCCCCTCATGCAAAGTAAAGCATGAAGGTCAGGGCCGTCTTAATAGCATCATGGGCCCCTGGGCAAAGTAATGCTCTGGGGCCCCTACAATGGAGACAGTGCAGGTAAACAGACATCAAGTAGGTAGGAGGCCGACAAGCGGAGCTTCCCCTTTTGGGTGGAGCTCCGCATTACCGACATGAACAATCAATCCGTACAGCAGACAGTGGGAAATATATCCCCCCAGCACGCTGACTACTCTACACCCCTGATGTCCCCCCAGCACTCTGACCCCTCTACACCCCTGATGTCCCCCCAGCACTCTGACCCCTCTACACCCCAGATATCCCCCCAGCACTCTGACCCCTCTACAACCCAGATATCCCCCCAGCACTCTGACCCCTCTACACCCCAGATATCCCCCCAGCACTCTGACCCCTCTACAACCCAGATATCCCCCCAGCACTCTGACCCCTCTACACCCCAGATATCCCCCCAGCACTCTGACCCCTCTACAACCCAGATATCCCCCCAACACTCTGACCCCTCTACACCCCAGATATCCCTCCAGAACTCTGACCCCTCTACATCCCAGATATCCCCCCAACACTCTGACCCCTCTACACCCCAGATATCCCCCCAGCACTCTGACCCCTCTACACCCCAGATATCCTCCCAGCACTCTGACCCCTCTACACCCCAGATATCCCCCCAGCACGCTGACCCCTCTACATCCCAGATATCCCCCCCAGCACTCTGACCCCTCTACACCCCAGATATCCCCCCAGCACTCTGACCCCTCTACATCCCAGATATCTCCCCAGCACTCTGACCCCTCTACACCCCAGATATCCCCCCAGCACTCTGACCCCTCTACACCCCAGATATCCCCCCAGCACTCTGATCCCTCTACACCCCAGATATCCCCCCAGCACTCTGACCCCTCTACACCCCAGATATCACCCCAGCACTCTGACCCCTCTACACCCCAGATATCCCCCCAGCACTCTGACCCCTCTGCACCCCAGATATCCCCCCAGCACTCTGACCTCTCTACACCCCAGATATCCCCCCAGCACTCTGACCCCTCTACACCCCAGATATCCCCCCAGCACTCTGACCCCTCTACATCCCAGATATCCCCCCAGCACTCTGACCCCTCTACACCCCAGATATCCCCCCAGCACTCTGACCCCTCTACACCACAGATATCACCCCAGCACTCTGATCCCTCTACACCCCAGATATCCCCCCAGCACTCTGACCCCTCTACACCCCAGATATCCCCCCAGCACTCTGACCCCTCTACACCCCAGATATCCCCCCAGCACTCTGACCCCTCCAAACCCCAGATCTCCCCCCAGCACTCTGACCCCTCTACACCCTAAATATCCCCCCAGCACCCTGACCCCTCTACACCCCAGATATCCCCCCAGCACGCTGACCCCTCTACATCCCAGATATCCCCCCCAGCACTCTGACCCCTCTACACCCCAGATATTCCCCCCAGCACTCTGACCCCTCTACACCCCAGATATCCTCCCAGCACTCTGACTCCTCTACACCCCAGATATCCCCCCCAGCACTCTGACCCCTCTACACCCCAGATATCCCCCCAGCACTCTGACCCCTCTACACCCCAGATATCCCCCCAGCACTCTGACCCCTCTATACCCCAGATATCCTCCCAGCACTCTGACCCCTCTACACCCCAGATATCCCCCCCAGCACTCTGACCCCTCTATACCCCAGATATCCTCCCAGCACTCTGACCCCTCTACACCCCAGATATCCCCCCAGCACTCTGACCCTTCTACACCTCAGATATCCCCCAGCACTCTGACCCCTCTACACCCCAGATATCCCCCCAGCACTCTGATCCCTCTACACCCCAGATATCCCCCCCAGCACTCTGACCCCTCTATACCCCAGATATCCTCCCAGCACTCTGACTCCTCTACACCCCAGATATCCCCCCCAGCACTCTGACCCCTCTACACCCCAGATATCCCCCCAGCACTCTGACCCCTCTACACCCCAGATATCCCCCCAGCACTCTGATCCCTCTACATCCCAGATATCCCCCTGCACTCTGACCCCTCTACATCCCAGATATCCCCCCAGCACTCTGACCCCTCTACACCCCAGATATCCCCCCAACACTATGACCCCTCTACATCCCAGATATCCCCCCCAGCACTCTAACCCCTCTACATCCCAGATATCCCCCCAACACTATGACCCCTCTACACCCCAGATATCCCCCCAGCACTCTGACCCCTCTACACCCCAGATATCCCCCCAGCACTCTGACCCCTCTACACCCCAGATATCCCCCCAGCACTCTGACCCCTCTACACCCCAGATATCCCCCCAGCACTCTGATCCCTCTACATCCCCGATATCCCCCCAGCACACTGATACCTCTACACCCCAGATATCCACCCGGCACTCTGACCCCTCTACACCCCAGATATCCCCCCCAGCACTCTGACCCCTCTACACCCCAGATATCCCCCAGCACTCTGACCCCTCTACACCCCAGATATCCCCCCAGCACTCTGACCCCTCTACACCCCAGATATCCCCCCAGCACTCTGACCCCTCTACACCCCAGATATCCCCCCAGCACTCTGATCCCTCTATACCCCAGATATCCCCCCAGCACTCTGACCCCTCTACACCCCAGATATCCCCCAGCACTCTGATCCCTCTACACCCCAGATATCCCCCCAGCACTCTGACCCCTCTACACCCCAGATATCCCCCAGCACTCTGATCCCTCTACATCCCAGATATCCCCCCAGCACACTGACCCCTCTACACTCTAGATATTCCCCCCCATTACTGTAACCATATACCATAAGACATCCCTTGTATTGTGATCCCATTACATCACTGATGCCCCCTACACTGTGGCCTCCTTAGATCCCTTCCTTTGAGCCCCGAGCATTCAAGCTGCATGGGGCGGGGTCAGAGCATCCCCGGCGCTCCGGCCCCGCCCCTCCCTGCTGGCTGTGAAATAATAGGTATTATTCTGTACAGCACGGCACACTGCTGCCAGCCTGCTTCCCCTGTGTATCCATCACTCTCAGTGAAATCATGGGGCCCCCAATTTCGGGGGCAGCATGGACTCAAGGACCAGCTGCTTTGGGCAAAGTGCAGGGGCCCCCCATGCAGCTGGGGCCCCTGGGCAGTGCCCAGGTGTGCCCTCTCATTAAGACTGCCCTGATGAAGGGTGAGACCTCCTTGTCATGGCGGGTGGACGGGGGAAGGTAGGTGCAGAGAGTCCTCACACATTATAGAGGATGGTGGGTGATCTGACTCAGTGGCCCCCTAACATGAGGGAGGTAAGTCCTCCCCGGGTGAGTTGTAACCCGCAGTCTTAGTAAATAACAGAATACAACCCCCGCCCGTCTATTGGCCGCTCCGGGCAGAGACAGTTACCTGCTCTTTGTGAATATTTGGTATTTCCATCCATCCCACCCCCGCCACCTCCTGACATTGCGCTATTCCCCTCCTCTATGTGTCGCACATGATGTCCTTTCCACCGGCTTCCTTCTATTTGTCTTGTCACATGTGTCCTTTATATGTGCGCCCCTCCCCCACCCGTCCTCAACACAGACTGAAAAATCACATCATTAACTCGTTTCTGGACTCGTTTTATCCTTTTTCTTTAACCCCTTCAGCACCGGGAACTGTCACCCCCCTCCCCCCCCCCTCCTTTCCTGCCCAGGCCAACTTTCAGCTTTACAGCGCTGTCACGTTATTAATGACAATTGCGCGGTCATGCGACATTTTACATAAATGACATTTTTATCATTTATTTGAGCTTTTCCTTTGCTGATATTTTATCACCACTGGGGGTTTTTATTTTTTTCTAAACAAACAAAAAAAGACTAGAATTTTTTTTTTTTGGGGGATGCGTTTTTCATTTCAGTTATAAAATTTTGCAATTAAATAATCTTTCTTCCTAAATTTAGGCCGAAATGTATTGTGCTACATCTCTTTTTGTGAAATTAACCCAAATCATTGTATACCGTATTATTTAGTCTGTTGGAAAGTTATAGAGTCGTGGATTGGGGGGGGGGGGGCAGCGCCCTTGCATTTACAGGCCGCCGCTGCCAGTTGCCACGATCTCTGAGGCCTAGTACACACGAGAGGATCGATCCGCGGAAACGGTCCGGAGGTCCGTTTCTGCGGATAAATCCTCTGGCGGATCTTGATCTCATGGTTGTACTATACATGAGATCAAAATCCCCGCGGAATTCCGTCGCGACGTGCGCGACGCTGTGATATAAGGACTTCCACGCATGCGTCGAATCATTACGACGCATGCGAGGGATGCCTTCGGACGGATTGATCCGGTGAGTCTGTACAGACCAGCGGATCAATCCGTCGGACTAGATTCCAGCGGATCGATTTCTTAGCATGTCAAGAAATTTTGATCCGCTGGAAATCCATCCCCGGGGAAAAAAATCCGCGGAAAAATATCCGCTGGATCGTACACACCAGGGGATCTATCTGCTGAAACCGGTCCGCGGATAAATTCCAGCGGATCGATCCTCTCGTGTGTACGGGGCCTTAGTTTTCTCAACGATCGATTTCAGGCCGGCTTCTGCGCTCTTCTCTTTCACCTTCACTTTCTGTCATTAGTGCGGTTTTATCGTCGGCATATCCCAGGTTGTTGATATTTTCTCCCGAGCGATCTCAATTCCGGCTTGTGATTCGTCAATCCAAAAATGCCAAATGCCAGGATCAGCGAATCACAAGCCGGAATTAAGATCGCCGGGGGGTCTGTTTGCTTTGGTACATGTTCCCCAGGGCAGTCTCCAGCCAATAGAAAATGGCCAATATTGCTTCTAACCTCCTCCCACCTGGCCACTGTACATATACGGCCGGGTGGGGCGCTCTCTCCTTCTGAGTGGACGTTCAGGAACGTCGAACGGCCCTCAAAAGGAGGGGGATCGAGCGTGCACGTGTTTGCGCAGCGGCGCGATCCCGATGCGCTCCTGTCCCCCAGATACGGCGCATCTCAGATTGGCAGGGTAGGCTCTGTGATAGGCCCTCCTTATCACGTGACGGCTGTGTCCAATCACAGTTGTCATGTGATGTAAATAGAGAGCCGGTTGCTAGGCGATCATCCCTCCTCTCCTCACACAGAAATAGTCGGTGAGGAGAGGAGAGCGGATCGCTGCCCCCACGCAATGTCCCCACACTTGTCCCCACACACGTCCCCACACACACCCACACGCAATGTCCCCAAAACACATGTCCCCACACTTGTCCCCACACACGTCCCCACACACACCCACACGCAATGTCCCCAAAACACATGTCCCCACACTTGTCCCCACACACGTCCCCACACACACACACACGCAATGTCCCCAAAACACATGTCCCCACACTTGACCCCACACTTTTCCCCACACACGTCCCCACACATGTGACATGTCCCCACGCAATGTCCCCACACACGTCCCCACACTTGTCCCCACACAGACCCACACGCAATGTCCCCAAAACACATGTCCCCACACTTGTCCCCACACTTGACCCCACACTTGTCCCCACACACTTCCCCACACATGTGACATGTCCCCACGCAATGTCCCCACACTTGTCCCCACACACGTCCCCACACGCAATGTCCCCAAAACACATGTCCCCACACTTGTCCCCACACACGTCCCCACACATGTGACATGTCCCCACGCAATGTCCCCACACACGTCTCCACGCAATGTCCCCAAAACACATGTCCCCATGCAATGTCCCCAAAACACATGTCCCCACACTTATCCCCATGCAATTTCCCCAAAACACATGTCCCCACACTTGTCCCCACGCAAAGTCCCTAAGAAACACATGTCCCCACACTTATCCCCATGCAATGTCCCCAAAACACATGTCCCCACACTTGTCCCCACGCAAAGTCCCTAAGAAACACATGTCCCCACACTTGTCCCCACGCAAAGTCCCTAAGAAACACATGTCCCCACACTTGTCCCCACGCAAAGTCCCTAAGAAACACATGTCCCCACACTTGTCCCCACGCAAAGTCCCTAAGAAACACATGTCCCCACACTTGTCCCCACGCAAAGTCCCTAAGAAACACATGTCCCCACACTTGTCCCCACGCAAAGTCCCTAAGAAACACATGTCCCCACACTTGTCCCCACGCAAAGTCCCTAAGAAACACATGTCCCCACACTTGTCCCCACGCAAAGTCCCTAAGAAACACATGTCCCCACACTTGTCCCCACGCAAAGTCCCTAAGAAACACATGTCCCCACACTTGTCCCCACGCAAAGTCCCTAAGAAACACATGTCCCCACACTTATCCCCATGCAATGTTCCCACACTTGTCCCCACACATGTCCCCAAAACACATGCAATGCACAAATCTATCTATTGGTGATTGAGGGGTTCAGGAGAGAGAGGGGGGCGGCGCTCCCGCCCCCTCTATGGACGCACCGCCACTGGCTGTACCCCGGCCCTACCTGCTAGAAGAAATGACGAATGATTGAAATACAATCGATCTATATTTTATTCCCGGCGTTCCGCCACATTTCTTAATTAATTGATTTTTTTGTAGAAAGAAAAAGAGAATGAATTCTTTTCCCTAATGAAACGGTCATCGCCGCGTCTGTTATTTATTTATTTTTTCTTTCTAACAAAGTCCTTTTGAATTTTTTTTTTTTTTTTCAAATGCCAAATCCAACGCTGAGCGAGGTGCTGGAATTTTAAATACCTGGGGAGGAATTTAATAAAATTGGTATTACAGGGGCTGAGGAAACCTTCGGCGCTTAGCTGACAACCAAGAAATCAGAAGGAGTCGGAGCCCCCCGGTGCCGAGGAGTCCGGTAATCTGTTTTCCATTCGTTATTTTAATCCGGCTGATTACTTCCAACGCCGCCGACGTGCCTCCAAGAGCAATGCGTTGTTTCGTCGCTTGTGCGCGCCCAGGACTGGCGAGTAACCTCTGCGTTGTCATAGGGGCCGGTTGTCGAAGGACTTTGTTTCAACGTGGCGGCTTAAAGGGTTTTTAGGGAAAATACGGCGTGAAAAAAACAGAAGCATTAGTGCGGCACGTGAAGGCAATTAGAGGCAAAAGAACAACAAATCCGATGTGCTTCATCCTCTGTGTCTCAATAACAACAAAACGGGAAAAAGATCTGCAAAGTGAAAGCGGAGGGCACTGTGTGACAGGCAGAGGGCACTGTGATGGGCAGAGGGCACTGTGTGACGGGCAGAGGGTACTATGTGACAGGCAGAGGGTACTGTGTGATAGGCAGAGGGCACTGTGTGACGGGCAGAGGGTACTGTGTGATAGGCAGAGGGCACTGTGTGACGGGCAGAGGGTACTGTGTGACAGGCAGAGGGTACTGTGTGACGGGCAGAGGGCACTGTGTGACAGGCAGAGGGCACTGTGTGACGGGCAGAGGGCACTATGTGACGGGCAGAGGGTACTGTGTGACGGGCAGAGGGCACTATGTGACGGGCAGAGGGTACTGTGTGACGGGCAGAGGGCACTGTGTGACGGGCAGAGGGCACTGTGTGACGGGCAGAGGGTACTGTGTGACGGGCAGAGGGCACTGTGTGACGGGCAGAGGGCACTGTGTGACGGGCAGAGGGCACTATGTGACGGGCAGAGGGTACTGTGTGACGGGCAGAGGGCACTATGTGACGGGCAGAGGGTACTGTGTGACGGGCAGAGGGCACTGTGTGACGGGCAGAGGGCACTGTGTGACGGGCAGAGGGCACTATGTGACGGGCAGAGGGCACTGTGTGACGGGCAGAGGGCACTGTGTGACGGGCAGAGGGCACTGTGTGACGGGCAGAGGGTACTGTGTGACGGGCAGAGGGCACTGTGTGACGGGCAGAGGGCACTGTGTGATGGGCAGAGGGCACTGTGTGATGGGCAGAGGGTACTGTGTGACGGGCAGAGGGCACTGTGTGACGGCGCCGACTGTGCAGGACCTACGTCTTTTATTAAAAGGCAAAAAGTGTGCATGATCTGGGATTGTGAGAGCAGGGGGTCCAATGAATGAGCATCTACATGGGACTATTACTGACCCCTGAGCATCGAAATAAGACCATTACTGACCCCTGAGCATCAAAATAAGACAATTACTGACCCCTGAGTAGCTACATGGGACTAATACTGACCCCTGTGCATCTACATGAGACAATTACTGACCCCTGAGCATCTACATGGGACTAATACTGACCCCTGAGCATCTACATGAGACAATTACTGACCTCTGAGCATCTACATGGGACTAATACTGACCCCTGAGCATCTACATGGGACTAATACTGACCCCTGAGCATCTACATGGGACTAATACTGACCCCTGAGCATCTACATGGGACTAATACTGACCCCTGAGCATCTACATGAGACAATCACTGACCCCTGAGCATCAAAATAAGACAATTACTGACCCCTGAGCATCTACATGGGACTAATACTGACCCCTAAGTATCTACTTAAAACCATTCCTGGCTCCTGAGAATCTATATGTGACTATTACTGACCCCTGAGCATCTACATGAGACAATTACTGACCCCTGAGCATCTACATGGGACTATTGCTGACCCCTGAGTATCTACATGAATCTATTACTGACTCCTGAGCATCTAAATGGGACTATTACTGACCCCTAAGTATCTACTTAAAACCATTCCTGGCTCCTGAGAATCTATATGTGACTATTACTGATTCCTGAGCATCTACATGGGACTATTGCTGACCCCTGAGTATCTACATGGGACTAATACTGACTCCTGAGCATCTAAATGGGACTAATACTGACCCCTGAGCATCAAAATAAGACAATTACTTACCCCTGAGTATCTACATAAAACCATTCCTGGCTCCTGAGAATCTATATGTGACTATTACTGATTCCTGAGCATCTACATGGGACTATTGCTGACCCCTGAGTATCTACATGAGTCTATTACTGACTCCTGAGCATCTAAATGGGACTAATACTGACCCATGAGCATCAAAATAAGACAATTACTTACCCCTGAGTATCTACATAAAACCATTCCTGGCTCCTGAGCATCTATATGTGAATATTACTGACCCCTGAGCATCTACATGGGACTGTTGCTGACTCTTTCCCTTTAGTAATAATGCCCCTTTTTATTAGCCAGTGAAAAAAATGCCCCCTTACATTGGTGGTCACAGAGAAGCTCCAGGTCACGTATCTTGTCCCTCTTCTTACATTGGCATCAATGTGGCACAATAAGTAACTTCCTCATTAATCTGCTGCCCAGAGGGGCCGTCGCCGGCTGCGACTCATTCAGCCAGAACATCGGCATTGATCCGCTGCTTCCACCAGGAGAAAGACGAGCAGAAAAACAAACCTTGAGAAAAGACGCTTATTTTTATAGCGTGTGATTGGTTGTGAGATTTCTCTATATACATTTCTGTACTCGTCGTTCTTCTGCGAGAAAAGAGGCGGGAAAGATTCAGGCTGAGCTCCGGGGAGGAGATTGTTTATAATGGGCCAGTGTGGCCTCTGTGATCGCCGGTCCCCCCCCCCCCGATCTACTACAGTGATTGGCCGCAGCCTTCCAACTGCTATCAAGAGAGGTTTACCTTTTACAGAGGAACTAGAGGAGGAGATCACTCACTCCCCCCAATCAGTAGGCACCTTACATCTCTCATAATAGATGCAAAGCATTCTCTGATTGGCTGAGGTGAAGATTGTGATGTCACCATGATAGGGCACTATTCCTCCCACTGACACCAATGATGGGGCACTATTCCTCCCACTGACACCAATGATGGGACACTATTCCTCCCACTGACACCAATGATGGGACACTATTCCTCCCACTGACACCAATGATGGGACACTATTCCTCCCACTGACCCCAATGATGGGACACTATTCCTTCCACTGACACCAATGATGGGACACTATTCCTCCCACTGACACCAATGATGGGACACTATTCCTCCCACTGACACCAATGATGGGACACTATTCCTCCCACTGACACCAATGATGGGACACTATTCCTTCCACTGATACCAATGATGGGGCACTATTCCTCCCACTGACACCAATGATGGGGCACTATTCCCCCCCACTGATACCAATGATGGGGCACTATTCCTCCCACTGGCACCAATGATGGGGCACTATTCCCCCCACTGATACCAATGATGGGGCACTATTCCTCCCACTGACACCAATGATGGGACACTATTCCTCCCACTGACACCAATGATGAGACACTATTCTTCCCACTGACACCAATGATGGGACACTATTCCTCCCACTGATACCAATGATGGGGCACTATTCCTCCCACTGACACCAATGATGGGGCACTATTCCTCCCACTGATACCAATGATGGGACACTATTCCCCCCACTGATACCAATGATGGGACACCATTCCTCCCACTGATACCAATGATGGGACACTATTCCCCCCACTGATACCAATGATGGGACACCATTCCCCCCACTGATACCAATGATGGGACACTATGCCTCCCACTGATACCAATGATGTGGACACTATTCCTCCCACTGATACCAATGATGGGACACTATTCCCCCCACTGATACCAATGATGGGGACACTATTCCTCCCACTGACACCAATGATGGGGTACTATTCCTACCACTGACACCAATGATGGGACACTATTCCTCCCACTGACACCAATGATGGGACACTATTCCTCCCACTGACACCAATGATGGGGTACTATTCCTCCCACTGATACATACACAGTATACACACACAGACACACAATAAACACACAGAATACACATACACACACTGAAAAGGTACTGGAGAGGTGGGGCAGCTATAATTCTTTTTTTTTTTTTTTTAAAACACAGATTTTTACATACTGTCCCTGGTTTTACAGAGGCTGGCAAACCTGATGGGGCCCCCTAGTGGCATGGGGCCCTCAGGCAGCGCCCGAATGGTCAGTCCGCCCCTGCACAAGTCCATGGTGGTCATTATTCATCTGTACAAATAGGACATTTTTTTTCTCTGGTGTTTCTCTTTCTGTCTCCGGCTCTGTGGTCGATCCGTACAGAACGGGAGCAATGACGGGTGTAATAAGAACACGTTACTCCGCGGCGACCCGATTGCTTTTTGTTTCCCGAGGGCTTCCTGAGGAGATTGACGGACACTTTTGCTGCTGGAAGATTTCTTTTGGGAATGAATATGTATAAAGCTTCAAATGAAATGGAAAAGTATAATAAAAAATAAATAAAAAACCACATATATAGTGGGGCAAAAAAGTATTTAGTCCCCACCAATTGTGCAAGTTCTCCCCCCACTTATAAAGATGGGAGGGGCCTGTAATTGTCATCATAGGGAGACCTCGCCCAGGCGCCGCAAAGGTGGGGGCGCCGAAGCTCCAAAGTGCTCCCCTCCCTCCTCCTTGTCTGTGTCCAGAGACGGAGCGCATGTAGCGGGTGCTGCGGTTCCCCATCCCGTTTGCTCTCTACGCTGGCAACTGACAAGAGCGCATACCTCCCGCTGTCCCCGGAATCCGGGCTGAGTACCACAGCGGAGCCTAGTACCGGAACACGTTCCGGCACTAGGCTCTACTAATTAATTCTGTCCGGTGTGCATAGCGCCGTCTCCCGTCTGCCCCGCCCCCTCTGCGTGTGTCAGCTCTTCTCCCATAGGCGGTGTAATGAGAGGCTTCTGGGTTGGCCGGAGCTGCTACCAATCATCCCGTGCACTCCCAGAAATGCTCTCCGAGTGCCACCCTCCTAGTGACCAAAGATGCCACGTATGCCCCGCCCCCTGTAAAGTGCTTCTGCTCCCAGCACCTGCTGGGGGGGACACTAATGAAGACTTTCATAGGGGAGCATCTCTGTGTTTGAGTCGTAGCCATAGAAACATGTGTAAAGGGGAGGAGTTAGTAAGATGACTACGCCCATGTGGGGGCGCCAGAAATATTTCTGCACCCAGGCGTCTGTGACCCTAGGATCGGCCCTGACTGAGGTCACACGTTTTCTTTAAGTCTTCAGAAGGTTGTCACACACTGTTGCCGGTATGTTGGCCCAGATCTCCTCCATACAGATCTCCTCTAGAGCAGTGATGTTTTGGGGCTGCCGCTGGGCAACACGGACTTTCAACTCCCTCCAAAGGTTTTCCATGGGGTTGAGATCTGGAGACTGGCTAGGCCACTCCAGGACCTTGAAATGCTTCTTACAAAGCCCCTCCTTCGTTGCCCCGGGCGGTGTGTTTGGGATCATTGTCATGCTGAAAGACCCAGCCACGTTTCATCTTCAATGCACTTGCTGATGGGAGGAGGTTTGCACTCAAAATCTCACGATACATGGCCCCCTTCATTCTTTCATGTACATGGATCAGTCGTCCTGTTACCTTTGCAGAAAAACAGCCCCAAAGCATAATGTTGCCACACCCATGCTTCACAGTAGGTATGGTGTTCTAATTTACGAATTTACAATTTTTTAAATTTTCACATTTTTTAAGTCACAAATGTTTTAATTCACAAATTTTTGAATTTTCAAATTTTAGAATTTTCTATTTTACGAATTTATGAATGTTTTCATTTACAAATTTTTTCATTTTTGAATTTACGAATTGTTTTGAATTTTCGAATTTACAAATTTTTAAATTTACGAATTTATGAACTTTTGAATTTTCGAATTTACGAATAACCACATTTTTGAATTCAGAGATCTGTGAATTTTCTAATTTGCAATTTTTTTAATTTTCTAACTTCCGAATTGACAAATTTTGAATTCACATTTTTTTTCATTTTCATAATTACAAATTTTCAAATTTATGGATTTATGAACTTTTGAATTTTCAAATTTACGAATTACCAAATTTTTGAATTCAGAAATCTGTGAATGTTCTAATTTGCATTTTTTTTAATTTTCTAACTTCCGAATTGCCATATTTTTTTATTCAAATTTTTTTTAATTTTCTAATTTACACATTTTCTAATTTACGAATTTATGAACTTTTGAATTTTCTAATTTGAAAATTGCCAAATTTTTGAATTCAGAAATTTGTGAATTTTTTAATTTGCCATTTTTTTTAATTTTCTAACTTACCAATTGCCACATTTTTTAATTCAATTTTTTTTTAATTTTCAAATTTACGAATTTTTGAATTTACAAATTGCGATCATAACAAATGACCCGAAAAAACAAAACAAAAAAACAACAAAAACGAATGAAACAAAAACAAAAATTTTTTTGGCAGTGCACATGTTTACAGAACATTTGGAAACAATAGAAAAAGAAAATTCCACATAATAGTGACCATCAAATACAGAAACAATTCCCAGACACCAGGCCCCTTTTACTATCTTCCCTTCGCTGAACAGGGTAACCCCTCCCCATGTGTTTGATTTAAAATAACACAAAAATTTAGCCATAAGTCATTTTTTAATTTTCAAATTTTTTAATTCACACATTTTTTAATTCACAAATTTTAGAATTTTCTAATTTTAGAATTTTCTATTTTACGAATTTATGAATGTTTTCATTTACAAATGTTTTCATTTATAAATTTACGAATTGTTTTGAATTTTCGAATTTACAAATTTTCGAATTTACGAATTTATGAACTTTTGAATTTTCGAATTTACGAATTACCACATTTTTGAATTCAGAGATCTGTGAATTTTCTAATTTGCAATTTTTTAATTTTCTAACTTCCGAATTGACAAATTTTTGAATTCACATTTTTTTTCATTTTCATAATTACAAATTTTCAAATTTATGGATTTATGAACTTTTGAATTTTCGAATTTACGAATTACCAAATTTTTGAATTCAGAAATCTGTGAATGTTCTAATTTGCATTTTTTTTAATTTTCTAACTTCCGAATTGCCATTTTTTTTATTCAAATTTTTTTTAATTTTCTAATTTACACATTTTCTAATTTACGAATTTATGAACTTTTGAATTTTCTAATTTGAAAATTGCCAAATTTTTGAATTCAGAAATTTGTGAATTTTTTAATTTGCCATTTTTTTTAATTTTCTAACTTACCAATTGCCACATTTTTTAATTCAATTTTTTTTTAATTTTCAAATTTACGAATTTTTGAATTTACAAATTGCGATCATAACAAATGACCCGAAAAAACAAAACAAAAAAACAACAAAAACGAATGAAACAAAAACAAAAATTTTTTTGGCAGTGCACATGTTTACAGAACATTTGGAAACAATAGAAAAAGAAAATTCCACATAATAGTGACCATCAAATACAGAAACAATTCCCAGACACCGGGCCCCTTTTACTATCTTCCCTTCGCTGAACAGGGTAACCCCTCCCCATGTGTTTGATTTAAAATAACACAAAAATTTAGCCATAAGTCATTTTTTAATTTTCAAATTTTTTAATTCACACATTTTTTAATTCACAAATTTTAGAATTTTCTAATTTTAGAATTTTCTATTTTACGAATTTATGAATGTTTTCATTTACAAATGTTTTCATTTATAAATTTACGAATTGTTTTGAATTTTCGAATTTACAAATTTTCGAATTTACGAATTTATGAACTTTTGAATTTTCGAATTTACGAATTACCACATTTTTGAATTCAGAGATCTGTGAATTTTCTAATTTGCAATTTTTTTAATTTTCTAACTTCCGAATTGACAAATTTTTGAATTCACATTTTTTTTCATTTTCATAATTACAAATTTTCAAATTTATGGATTTATGAACTTTTGAATTTTCGAATTTACGAATTACCAAATTTTTGAATTCAGAAATCTGTGAATGTTCTAATTTGCATTTTTTTTAATTTTCTAACTTCCGAATTGCCATATTTTTTTATTCAAATTTTTTTTAATTTTCTAATTTACACATTTTCTAATTTACGAATTTATGAACTTTTGAATTTTCTAATTTGAAAATTGCCAAATTTTTGAATTCAGAAATTTGTGAATTTTTTAATTTGCCATTTTTTTTTATTTTCTAACTTACCAATTGCCACATTTTTTAATTCAATTTTTTTTTAATTTTCAAATTTACGAATTTTTGAATTTACAAATTGCGATCATAACAAATGACCCGAAAAAACAAAACAAAAAAAACAACAAAAACGAATGAAACAAAAACAAAAAATTTTTTGGCAGTGCACATGTTTACAGAACATTTGGAAACAATAGAAAAAGAAAATTCCACATAATAGTGACCATCAAATACAGAAACAATTCCCAGACACCGGGCCCCTTTTACTATCTTCCCTTCGCTGAACAGGGTAACCCCTCCCCATGTGTTTGATTTAAAATAACACAAAAATTTAGCCATAAGTCATTTTTTAATTTTCAAATTTTTTAATTCACACATTTTTAATTCACAAATTTTAGAATTTTCTAATTTTAGAATTTTCTATTTTACGAATTTATGAATGTTTTCATTTACAAATGTTTTCATTTATAAATTTACGAATTGTTTTGAATTTTCGAATTTACAAATTTTCGAATTTACGAATTTATGAACTTTTGAATTTTCGAATTTACGAATTACCACATTTTTGAATTCAGAGATCTGTGAATTTTCGAATTTGCAATTTTTTAAATTTTCTAACTTCCGAATTGACAAATTTTTGAATTCACATTTTTTTTCATTTTCATAATTACAAATTTTCAAATTTATGGATTTATGAACTTTTGAATTTTCGAATTTACGAATTACCAAATTTTTGAATTCAGAAATCTGTGAATGTTCTAATTTGCATTTTTTTTAATTTTCTAACTTCCGAATTGCCATATTTTTTTATTCAAATTTTTTTTAATTTTCTAATTTACACATTTTCTAATTTACGAATTTATGAACTTTTGAATTTTCTAATTTGAAAATTGCCAAATTTTTGAATTCAGAAATTTGTGAATTTTTTAATTTGCCATTTTTTTTAATTTTCTAACTTACCAATTGCCACATTTTTTAATTCAATTTTTTTTTAATTTTCAAATTTACGAATTTTTGAATTTACAAATTGCGATCATAACAAATGACCCGAAAAAACAAAACAAAAAAACAACAAAAACGAATGAAACAAAAACAAAAATTTTTTTGGCAGTGCACATGTTTACAGAACATTTGGAAACAATAGAAAAAGAAAATTCCACATAATAGTGACCATCAAATACAGAAACAATTCCCAGACACCGGGCCCCTTTTACTATCTTCCCTTCGCTGAACAGGGTAACCCCTCCCCATGTGTTTGATTTAAAATAACACAAAAATTTAGCCATAAGTCATTTTTTAATTTTCAAATTTTTTAATTCACACATTTTTTAATTCACAAATTTTAGAATTTTCTAATTTTAGAATTTTCTATTTTACGAATTTATGAATGTTTTCATTTACAAATGTTTTCATTTATAAATTTACGAATTGTTTTGAATTTTCGAATTTACAAATTTTCGAATTTACGAATTTATGAACTTTTGAATTTTCGAATTTACGAATTACCACATTTTTGAATTCAGAGATCTGTGAATTTTCTAATTTGCAATTTTTTTAATTTTCTAACTTCCGAATTGACAAATTTTTGAATTCACATTTTTTTTCATTTTCATAATTACAAATTTTCAAATTTATGGATTTATGAACTTTTGAATTTTCGAATTTACGAATTACCAAATTTTTGAATTCAGAAATCTGTGAATGTTCTAATTTGCATTTTTTTTAATTTTCTAACTTCCGAATTGCCATATTTTTTTATTCAAATTTTTTTTAATTTTCTAATTTACACATTTTCTAATTTACGAATTTATGAACTTTTGAATTTTCTAATTTGAAAATTGCCAAATTTTTGAATTCAGAAATTTGTGAATTTTTTAATTTGCCATTTTTTTTTATTTTCTAACTTACCAATTGCCACATTTTTTAATTCAATTTTTTTTTAATTTTCAAATTTACGAATTTTTGAATTTACAAATTGCGATCATAACAAATGACCCGAAAAAACAAAACAAAAAAACAACAAAAACGAATGAAACAAAAACAAAAAATTTTTTGGCAGTGCACATGTTTACAGAACATTTGGAAACAATAGAAAAAGAAAATTCCACATAATAGTGACCATCAAATACAGAAACAATTCCCAGACACCGGGCCCCTTTTACTATCTTCCCTTCGCTGAACAGGGTAACCCCTCCCCATGTGTTTGATTTAAAATAACACAAAAATTTAGCCATAAGTCATTTTTTAATTTTCAAATTTTTTAATTCACACATTTTTTAATTCACAAATTTTAGAATTTTCTAATTTTAGAATTTTCTATTTTACGAATTTATGAATGTTTTCATTTACAAATGTTTTCATTTATAAATTTACGAATTGTTTTGAATTTTCGAATTTACAAATTTTCGAATTTACGAATTTATGAACTTTTGAATTTTCGAATTTACGAATTACCACATTTTTGAATTCAGAGATCTGTGAATTTTCGAATTTGCAATTTTTTAAATTTTCTAACTTCCGAATTGACAAATTTTTGAATTCACATTTTTTTTCATTTTCATAATTACAAATTTTCAAATTTATGGATTTATGAACTTTTGAATTTTCGAATTTACGAATTACCAAATTTTTGAATTCAGAAATCTGTGAATGTTCTAATTTGCATTTTTTTTAATTTTCTAACTTCCGAATTGCCATATTTTTTTATTCAAATTTTTTTTAATTTTCTAATTTACACATTTTCTAATTTACGAATTTATGAACTTTTGAATTTTCTAATTTGAAAATTGCCAAATTTTTGAATTCAGAAATTTGTGAATTTTTTAATTTGCCATTTTTTTTAATTTTCTAACTTACCAATTGCCACATTTTTTAATTCAATTTTTTTTTAATTTTCAAATTTACGAATTTTTGAATTTACAAATTGCGATCATAACAAATGACCCGAAAAAACAAAACAAAAAAACAACAAAAACGAATGAAACAAAAACAAAAATTTTTTTGGCAGTGCACATGTTTACAGAACATTTGGAAACAATAGAAAAAGAAAATTCCACATAATAGTGACCATCAAATACAGAAACAATTCCCAGACACCGGGCCCCTTTTACTATCTTCCCTTCGCTGAACAGGGTAACCCCTCCCCATGTGTTTGATTTAAAATAACACAAAAATTTAGCCATAAGTCATTTTTTAATTTTCAAATTTTTTAATTCACACATTTTTTAATTCACAAATTTTAGAATTTTCTAATTTTAGAATTTTCTATTTTACGAATTTATGAATGTTTTCATTTACAAATGTTTTCATTTATAAATTTACGAATTGTTTTGAATTTTCGAATTTACAAATTTTCGAATTTACGAATTTATGAACTTTTGAATTTTCGAATTTACGAATTACCACATTTTTGAATTCAGAGATCTGTGAATTTTCGAATTTGCAATTTTTTAAATTTTCTAACTTCCGAATTGACAAATTTTTGAATTCACATTTTTTTTCATTTTCATAATTACAAATTTTCAAATTTATGGATTTATGAACTTTTGAATTTTCGAATTTACGAATTACCAAATTTTTGAATTCAGAAATCTGTGAATGTTCTAATTTGCATTTTTTTTAATTTTCTAACTTCCGAATTGCCATATTTTTTTATTCAAATTTTTTTTAATTTTCTAATTTACACATTTTCTAATTTACGAATTTATGAACTTTTGAATTTTCTAATTTGAAAATTGCCAAATTTTTGAATTCAGAAATTTGTGAATTTTTTAATTTGCCATTTTTTTTAATTTTCTAACTTACCAATTGCCACATTTTTTAATTCAATTTTTTTTTAATTTTCAAATTTACGAATTTTTGAATTTACAAATTGCGATCATAACAAATGACCCGAAAAAACAAAACAAAAAAACAACAAAAACGAATGAAACAAAAACAAAAATTTTTTTGGCAGTGCACATGTTTACAGAACATTTGGAAACAATAGAAAAAGAAAATTCCACATAATAGTGACCATCAAATACAGAAACAATTCCCAGACACCAGGCCCCTTTTACTATCTTCCCTTCGCTGAACAGGGTAACCCCTCCCCATGTGTTTGATTTAAAATAACACAAAAATTTAGCCATAAGTCATTTTTTAATTTTCAAATTTTTTAATTCACACATTTTTTAATTCACAAATTTTAGAATTTTCTAATTTTAGAATTTTCTATTTTACGAATTTATGAATGTTTTCATTTACAAATGTTTTCATTTATAAATTTACGAATTGTTTTGAATTTTCGAATTTACAAATTTTCGAATTTACGAATTTATGAACTTTTGAATTTTCGAATTTACGAATTACCACATTTTTGAATTCAGAGATCTGTGAATTTTCGAATTTGCAATTTTTTAAATTTTCTAACTTCCGAATTGACAAATTTTTGAATTCACATTTTTTTTCATTTTCATATTTACAAATTATTGTGATCATAACAAATGACCCGAAAAACAAAAAAACAATTTTTTTTGGCAGTGCACATGTTTACAGAACATTTGGAAACAATAGAAAAAGAAAATTCCACATAATAGTGACCATCAAATACAGAAACAATTCCCAGACACCAGGCCCCTTTTACTATCTTCCCTTCGCTGAACATGGTAACCCCTCCCCCCTCCCCATGTGTTTGATTTAAAAAAATAACGCAAAAATTTAGCCATAAGTCATTTTTATCTTTTTTGCGTTCTTTTGAAAAAAGAACAAATTATTTCTTTAATCTTTTCTTTTTCCATCATCCCGGCTGAAGGTGCTTCCTCTGATCCGTCCATAAAAAAAAAAAAAACCTCACAAAGATTTTCCCTTTTTAAGTCCGGAGAGAAAAGATCCATAAAATATCTGTAATCGCCGCGAGTCCTCGAGATCGATCTGACTTTATATTGCGCCTCGTGTATTATTCTGTGGCTGACGGCCGCGAGCCCGGCAGCCAGACGAGGAGACGGGCAGGAGGACGTCTCACCGACCTTATTGTGTTTTTTTACTCCAAAACGCGGACTTGTGTCACGTGTCACTCGTGTCACGGAACGGCAGAACGGGGAGATGCTTATGTAAACAAGGAATTTCCCTGTTCTGCCTAGTGACAGGACACTGATCTACAGCTCCCTGTGATCGGGAGCAGTGATCGCTGTCATGTCAGTGGTAGCCACGCCCCCCACACAGTTAGAATCACTCCCTAGGACACACTTAACCCCTTCCTCGCCCCCCTAGTGGTTAACCCCTTCCCTGCCAGTGTCATTTACACAGTAATCGGAGCATTTTTATAGCACTGATCGCTGTATAAACGACAATGGTCCCAAAATAGTGTCAAAAGTGTCCGATGTGTCCGCCACAATGTCGCAGTCATGATACAAATCGCTGATCGCCGCCATTACTAGTGAAAAAAAAAAAAAAAATGCCATAACACTATCCCCCTATTTCGTAGAAACTATGGCCCAGATTCACAGAGAGCAAGGCGCACATTACGCCGCCGTAGAGCAAACACCGTACGTCACGCCAACGAAGCGCAGAGAGGCAAGCATTGCATTCAGCAAGCCAGTGCTCCCAACGCTGCGCCAGAGTGGCGTAGGTTTCGAAGGCGCACGCCGGCGTAGGTGGAAGTGGGCGTGACCCCATGCAAATGATGGGCCGAGCGCCAGACAGGTACGTATCACGAACTGCGCATGCGCCGTGACACAACTGCCTAAGCTACGTTGGATCACCACGTACGGCGTGAACATAACGTACGCCCAGCCAGACATACGTCCAACGCACAATACGCCAGCTTGTGTTCCCTGGTGCAGACCTGTGCATGTCTGTTGCCGGGTTGCACCTCATTTATGGGGAATAACTTTACGCCAGACGTACAACTTACGCGCATCTCGCGTAGCATGCGCCGGGCACACGCACGTTCGTGAATTAGCGTATTTCCCTCATTTGCATTTTTGAATGGCTAATCAATGGGAGCAGCCCCATGCGTCCAGCCCATATGTGCGCCCACCCTACACCGGCGTGTGCAAGCTACGTCGGCGGGGTGTAGCCTGTTTTTAGGCGCATGTTGGTTCGTGGGTCTGCCACACACATACGCCGGCGCATATTTGCACTTACGTTGGCGTAACGTGTTATACGTTGGCGTAAGTGCTTTGTGAATCTGGGCCTATAACTTTTGCGCAAACCAATCAATAAACGCTTATTGCGATTTTTTTTACCAAAAATAAGTAGAAGAATATGGCCTAAACTGAGGAAAACATTTTTTTTATATATATATTTTTTGGGGGATATTTATTATAGTAAAAAGTAAAAAATGTTTTATTTTTTTTCAAAACTGTCGCTCTATTTTTTTTTATAGCGCAAAAAATAAAAACCTCAGAGGTGATCAAATACCACCAAAAGAAAGCTCTATTTGTGGGGAAAAAAGGGCGTCAATTTTGTTTTGGGTGCCACGTCGCACGACCGCGCAATTGTCAGTTAAAGCGACGCAGTGCCGAATCGCAAAAAAAGTGCTCTGGTCTCTGGCCAGTCAAATGGTCCGGGGCTGAAGGGGTTATTCAGCGATGTGGCTGTTTTTTTTTTTTTTTTTCTCCCCGCAAAGCATTTTCTTCCTGCAAAGACTCTGTTGGAGTGGAAGGCCAATGACAGGTATCGGTGTTTATATAAACATCGCTCTGTACTAGAGAAGAACACGCCTTGATTTATTGGGAGGCTCGGAGAACATGTACAGGACATCTGGAATCCACATGTCTGTGAATACAAGGCTGTGAATCTTGTTGGCGGTTTGCGTTTTGTCATCATCAAAGTGTCGCCCGTTATGATGTCATCGGCGTACATCGTGTTTCTTGTTAGAAACGTTCTTCTCTGTAACCTTGTTGTATGTCTTTATGCAGCGGAGTGGGTGGGGTTGTCCTTATAGAAGATCAGCTATCATTTTTAATGGAAGAAACTGCGAACGCGGCGTTCGTTCTATGTCAGTGGTCTCCAAACTGCGGCCCGGGGGCCAGATGTGGCCCGTTGCTTGATTTTATCCAGGCCTTGGGGTGCTTTTTTATTCAATGGCACCAATGATGGGGCAGAATTCCTCCCAATTACCCAAATAATGGGGCAGAATTCCTCCCAATGACACCAATGATGGGGCAGAATTCCTCCCAATGACACCACTGATGTGGCAGAATTCCTCCCAATGACACCACTGATGTGGCAGAATTCCTCCCAATGATGGGGCAGAATTCCTCCCAATGACACCAATGATGGGGCAGAATTCCTTCCAGTGATGGGGCAGAATTCCTCCCAGTGATGGGGCAGAATTCCTCCCAGTGATGGGGCAGAATTCCTCCCAGTGATGGGGCAGAATTCCTTCCAGTGATGGGGCAGAATTCCTCCTAGTGATGGGGCAGAATTCCTCCCAGTGATGGGGCAGAATTCCTCCAAGTGATGGGGCAGAATTCCTCCCAATGATGGGACAGAATTCCTCCCAGTGATGGGACAGAATTCCTTCCAGTGATGGGGCAGAATTCCTTCCAGTGATGGGGCAGAATTCCTCCCAGTGATGGGGCAGAATTCCTTCCAGTGATGGGGCAGAATTCCTCCCAGTGATGGGGCAGAATTCCTCCCAGTGATGGGGCAGAATTCCTTCCAGTGATGGGGCAGAATTCCTCCCAGTGATGGGGCAGAATTCCTCCCAGTGATGGGGCAGAATTCCTTCCAGTGATGGGGCAGAATTCCTCCCAATGATAGGGCAGAATTCCTCCCAATGATGGGACAGAATTCCTCCCAGTGATAGGGCAGAATTCCTCCCAGTGATGGGGCAGAATTCCTCCCAGTGATGGGGCAGAATTCCTCCCAATGATGGGACAGAATTCCTCCCAGTGATGGGACAGAATTCCTCCCAGTGATGGGGCAGAATTCCTCCCAGTGATGGGGCAGAATTCCTCCCAATGATGTAACCTTGTTGTATGTCTTTATGCAGTGGAGCGGGTGGGGTTGTCCTTATAGAAGATCAGCTATACATTTTAATGGAAGAAACTGCGAACGCGGCGTTCGTTCTATGTCAGTGGTCTCCAAACTGCGGCCCGGGGGCCAGATGTGGCCCGTTGCTTGATTTTATCCAGGCCTTGGGGTGCTTTTTTATTCAATGGCACCAATGGTGGGGCAGAATTCCTCCCAATTACCCAAATAATGGGGCAGAATTCCTCCCAATGACACCAATGATGGGGCAGAATTCCTCCCAATGACACCAATGAAGGGGCAGAATTCCTCCCAATGACACCAATGATGGGGCAGAATTCCTTCCAGTGATGGGGCAGAATTCCTCCCAATGACACCAATGATAGGGCAGAATTCCTCCCAGTGATGGGGCAGAATTCCTCCCAGTGATGGGGCAGAATTCCTTCCAGTGATGGGGCAGAATTCCTCCTAGTGATGGGGCAGAATTCCTCCCAGTGATGGGGCAGAATTCCTCCCAATGATAGGGCAGAATTCCTCCCAATGATGGGGCAGAATTCCTCCCAATGACACCAATGATGGGGCAGAATTCCTCCCAGTGATGGGGCAGAATTCCTCCCAGTTATGGGGCAGAATTCCTCCCAGTGATGGGGCAGAATTCCTCCCAGTGATGGGGCAGAATTCCTCCCAATGATGGGACAGAATTCCTTCCAGTGATGGGGCAGAATTCCTTCCAGTGATGGGGCAGAATTTCTCCCAGTGATGGGGCAGAATTCCTCCCAATGATGGGACAGAATTCCTTCCAGTGATGGGGCAGAATTCCTCCCAGTGATGGGGCAGAATTCCTCCCAGTGATGGGGCAAAATTCCGTCCAGTGATGGGGCAGAATTCCTCCCAGTGATGGGACAGAATTCCTTCCAGTGATGGGGCAGAATTCCTCCCAGTGATGGGGCAGAATTCCTCCCAGTGATGGGGCAGAATTCCTCCCAGTGATGGGACAGAATTCCTTCCAGTGATGGGGCAGAATTCCTCCCAATGATGGGGCAGAATTCCTCCCAGTGATGGGGCAGAATTCCTCCCAGTGATGGGACAGAATTCCTCCCAGTGATGGGGCAGAATTCCTTCCAGTGATGGGGCAGAATTCCTCCCAGTGATGGGGCATAATTCCTCCCAATGATGGGGCATAATTCCTCTCAGTGATGGGGCAGAATTCCTCCCAGTGATGGTGCAGAATTCCTCCCAGTGATGGGGCAGAATTTCTTCCAATGACACCAATGATGGGGGATGTTGTACTCATGATGGCCACAGTCCGGCCCCCTTAAAGTCTGGAGGACAGTAATCCGGCCCTTTGTTTAGAAAGTTTGGAGGCCCCTGTTCTATGTGGAGTATTCTGTTGTAACCTAAAGAGAAAAACCTAAAACTCCGAGCACAAAAAAAAAACTAAACATGTTCATTCCGAATCGAAATTTGGACAAATTTTTAGTTATTTGGAAATTCGGATGTATCCGAATTCCCGAATTACAATAGTAACTAGATTAGGCTCGATTCACATCTATGCATGTTGCTTTTGAGCGTTTCTGCAGTGCTTTCCTCGTTTTTACCACAATTTGCGTTGCGTTTTTTTTTCACTGTATGAGTTCAGAGGTATCTTGATATAGCGCTGTCTTCCCCCGAAGGGTCCCGACGCGCTTGACTAGGTCCAATTTAGACGGGAGGCATTTAACTTACCAGCATGTCTTTGGAGTGTGGGAGGAAACCGGAGTACCTGGAGGAAACCCACGCAGGCACAGGGAGAACAAGCAAACTCCAGGCAGATGGTGTCGTGGTCGGGATTTGAATCAGCGACCCTTTTGCTGCTAGGTGAAAGTGCTAACCACTACACCACTGTGCTGCCCCGTATATAGCTGGTTGCTAAGGAGGGGGCCGGGTAAGCCGGCCGCCGCGTCCTTAACAACCGGTGAGTCATCAGCTGTCAGCTGCGTGGGAAAAAAAACTGCGTGGGGTCCTCCCCCCAGGTCCATACCAGGCCCTTGGGTCTAGTATGGATTCGGAGGGCCCCCCCCCCCCCCCATGCCAAAATAAAAAAAAATATGGCGTGGGGTACCCCTAAAATCCATACCAGACCCTTATGCGAGCATGCAGCCCGGCAGGTCAGAAAAGTGAGGGGACGAGCGGGCGCCCCCCCCCCCCAGGTCCATACCAGGCCCTTGGGTCTAGTATGGATTTGGGGGGGACCCCCCCATGCAAACATTTAAAAAAAAATGTCATGGGGTCCCCTTTCCAAAATCCATACCAGACCCTTATCCGAGCATGCAGCCCAGCAGGTAAGGAAAGGGAGTGAGGTCGCCCCCCCCCCCCCTCCCCAGGTCCATATTAGGCCCTTGGGTCTAGTATGGTTTTGCAGGGCAGGAAGGGGGTGAAAGTGCCCAGGATTGGGGGGAGGGCAGGAAGGGGGAAAGTGCCTGATACTGGGAGAGTGCAGGAATGGGGTGAACGCGCCCTGTATTCGGGGGGCAAGAAGGGGGTGAAAGTGCCCGATATTGGGGGGAGGGCAGGAAGGGGATGAAAGTGCCCGATATTGGGGGGAGGGCAGGAAGGGGGTGAAAGTGCATGGTATTGGGGGGAGGGCAAGAAGGGGGTGAAAGTGCTCGATATTGGGGGGGAGGGCAGGAAGGGGTGAAATTGCATGGTATTGGGGGGAGGGCAGGTAGGGAGTGAAAGTGCCCGGTGTTGGGGGAAGTGCAGGAAGGGGGTGAAAGTGCCCGGGATTAGGGGGAGGGCAGGAAGGGGGAAAGTGCCCGGTATTGGAGGAAAGGGCAGGAAGGGGGTGAAAGTGCCTGATACTGGAAGAGAGCAAGAAAGGGGTGAAAGTGCCCGGTATTGGGGGGGCAAGAAGGGGGTGAAAGTGCCTGATATTGGGGGGGGGGACAGGAAGGGGGTGAAAGTGCCCGGTATTGGGGGGAGGACAGGAAGGGGGTGAAAATACCCGGTATTCGGAGAAGGGGGGGAAGTTCCCAGTATTGGGGGCAAGGGCAGGAAGGGGGTGAAAGTGCCCAGTGGGCAAGTGGTAAAGTAATCTTCAGGCCTAAATTATTTTGCCCGAATGGTAATTGTCACACATTTCGGGAGTATTGGGTCAATTTTTGAAGCACCCGATTCAACCGAATCGAAGGGCGATCAATATCACCATGCCGTGTGCCGGAGGTTTTTTTCCGGTAGACCTCCATACAATGTGTCGGTGTGAAGCCAACGGATGTTCTTCTATCTGGAAAAGGCAGCAAATTTCCCTGCGGGGAGCGCATATTGAAACGCGTTGAGGTGGAGTGCAGACATCGGTGATCCATGCAGTACAGCGGTGGTGGTGGGGGGGGGACTTTGTTAATTAGCCGGACCTCCCACCTCTAGTAATTGTCAGACTTCATTATCCCCATTAAATTAATTATTCCGAATGTGAGCTTCCCGGACGATTCGGTGATTTCCCGCGTCGGCTCGTCTGCGGCTGAATGTGATTAATTTATAAATAAATAGACAAAACCGTTCGGCTTCGTTTTGCCTTATTAGCCGTGTCATGTTGTCACCATTTAATGAGCTTTGCCTTCAGACCGGCAACGCCGGCGGCCGATGGAAGCCTCTTATAAAATGCTAATTCTGTTTAGAAGAAACGGAGGCGGATTATCCGATTTCTGTGATGAGTCAAAATTGGATTATTTATTGTTCATCAAACATGAGAATTTATTTTTTGTATAAATGATTGTAAAGGACCCATGGAGGGCAATGTGTTCTTTTATTAGTGTATAGACACAGCGATCTTGTACACTATATTGTCAAAAGTATTGGGACGCCGGCCTTTACACACACGCACATGAACTTTAATGGCATCCCAGTCTTAGCCCTTAGGGTTCAATATTGAGTTGGCCCCGCCCTTTGCAGCTATAACAGCTTCACCTCTTCTGGGAAGGCCGTTAACAAGGTTCAGGAATGTTGGAGACACGGATGAGCGAGTTTGGGGTGGAGCAACTTGGCCGGCCTGCGCAGAGTCCTGACCTCAACCCGATAGAACATCTTCCAGAAGCACATTTTGTGAGGTCAGGCACGCTTACCCCGACTTGTTCATTCCCCGACTTGTCCATTCCCCGACTTAGTTGGGGTAGGCGGTACACTTTGGTGGGGGTGGGTCAGCCACGCCCTGCGACCTTTGACCTCTGGGAACCCACCTTTGACCTCTGGGGGAGGTCCCTGTTCCAATTCCTGAGTCCTAGCCATATTCTGCAATGGGAAACCCTAACCCCTAACCCTAGGCCCTAATCCTAGGCCCTAATCCTAGGCCCTAACCCTAATCCTAGGCCCTAACCCTGAGGCCGCGTACACACGGTCGTTCCAAACCGATGAGAATGGTCTGACAGGCCATTTCCATCGGTTCACCGCTGAAGTGGCCTGATGGTCTGATGTGCGTACACACCATCATTCCAAAATCCGATCGGGTCAGAACGCGGTGACGTCAAACACACGACGTGCTGAATAAAACGAATTTCAATGCTTCCAAGCATGCGTCGACTTGATTCTGAGCATGCGCGGGTTTTGAACCAATGCTTTCTGTACTAACCATCGGTTTGGACCAATCGGGCAGCGGTCCATCGGTTCAATTTTGAACCATGTTTTAAAATTTTGGACCGAAGGAAAACAGACCGATGGGCTATACACACGGTCGGTTTGTACCGATGAAACTGAACCTCGGTCCATTTTCATCGGTTTTGTCCGACCATGTGTACGCGGCCTAACCCTAGGCCCTAATCCTAGGCCCTAACCCTAGGCCCTAATCCTAGGCCCTAACCCTAGGCCCTAATCCTAGGCCCTAACCCTAGGCCCTAACCCTAGGCCCTACCCCTAGGCCCTAATCCTAGGCCCTAACCCTAGGCCCTAATCCTAGGCCCTAACCCTAGGCCCTAATCCTAGGCCCTAACCCTAGGCCCTAATCCTAGGCCCTAATCCTAGGCCCTAACCCTAGGCCCTACCCCTAGGCCCTAATCCTAGGCCCTGCCCCTAGGCCCTAATCCTAGGCCCTAACCCTAGGCCCTAATCCTAGGCCCTAATCCTAGGCCCTAACTCTTCGCTCGAATTCATCCCAAAGGTGTTCTATCAGGTTGAGGTCAGGTCAAGTTCCTCCACCCCAAACTCGCTCATCCATGTCTTTATGGACTTTGCTTTGTGCACTTATATAAATCATTTGGTGGAGGGGGGATTATGGTGTGGGGTTGTTTTTTCAAGGGTTGGGTTGGCCCCCTTAGCTCCAGTGAAGGGAACTCTTAAGATGTCAGCACACCAAGACATTTTGGACAATTTCACACTCCCAACTTTGTGGGAACACTTTGGGGACGGCCCCTTCCTGTTCCAACATGACTGCACACCAGTGCACAAAGCAAGGTCCATAAAGACATGGAGGAGTGAGTTTAGGGTGGAGGAACTTGACTGGCCTGGAGGGGAAGGGGAAAAAAGGGGGGGATTGGAAGAAGAGAATTGGAATTGGAGGAGGACGGAAAGGGGAAAAAAGGGGGAGAAGAAAGAGGGGAGGGGGAAAGGGGAGGGTTGGAGGCTGAAACGCGTCAACTGATCTTTATCTGCGTTTACACTGTGGCTTTTCAATAAAATGACGATTTTTTAAGAGAGAATAACCGGATTGCGGATCGTCTTTCCTGCGCTATTTCAGGGTAATTGGTTTTATCTCAGCTCCTAGCATTGGCACGCTGTGCGATATTCTTACCCAGACCTACAGGCGATGGATGATGAATAGATGGTTATACGAGCGGATCGTGTAATGATATTAGAAAATATGGTTATGCGTTTTTATTCGGGAGGCTGGATGATTGGTTTATGTATTTTTTATTGAATATAACTGTAAAAAATTACTTTATCCGCGGCGTTTATGAGAAACATTTCTGAATCCGTATAAAACTCGGAGGAATAGATACTGTTTACTGAAGAACAAATACAGACTACAGTAAAACCTTGGATCACGAGTAGGGTTGTCCCGATACCACTTTTTTAGGACCGAGTACAAGTACCGATACTTTTTTAGTACTCGCCGATACCGAATACCGATACTTTTTTTAAATGTGTTCCCAAATGCAGCCATGTCCCCCCACATATGCAGCCATGTCCCCCACATATTGCAGCCATGTCCCCCCACAAATGCAGCCATGTCCCCCCACAAATGCAGCCATGTCCCCCCACAAATGCAGCCATGTCCCCCCCCCATATCCAGCCATGTCCCCCCATATGCAGCCATGTCCTCCCACAAATGCAGCCATGTCCCCCCACAAATGCAGCCATGTCCTCCCACAAATGCAGCCATGTCCCCCCCATATGCAGCCATGTCCCCCCATATGCAGCCATGTCCCCCCCATATGCAGCCATGTCCCCCCATATGCAGCCATGTCCCCCCATATGCAGCCATGTCCCCCCCATATGCAGCCATGTCCCCCCATATCCAGCCATGTCCCCCCATATCCAGCTATGTCCCCCCCATATGCAGACATGTCCTCCCATATCCAGCCATGTCCCCCCATATCCAGCCATGTCCCCCCATATGCAGCCATGTCCCCCCATATGCAGCCATGTCCCCCCATATGCAGCCATGTCCCCCCATATCCAGCCATGTCCCCCCATATCCAGCCATGTCCCCCCATATGCAGCCATGTCTCCCCCATATCCAGCCATGTCCCCCCCATATCCAGCCATGTCCCCCCATATCCAGCCATGTCTCCCCCCCATATCCAGCCATGTCTCCCCCCATATCCAGCCATGTCCCCCCCATGCAGCCATGTCTCCCCCCATGCAGCCATGTCTCCCCCCATGCAGCCATGTCTCCCCCCCATGCATCCATGTCTCCCCCCCCATATCCAGCCATGTCCCCCTTACCTGCATCCCGCCGCATCCCCGCTGCCGCCGACTGGTTAATACGGGCGGGGAACATTACACAGCTTTCATTTGAATAGCTGTAATGATTCGCGCCGCGCTGCGTATAGACACTCCCCCTCGCTCGGGATTGGACAGTTCACCCGAGCAAGGGGAAGTGTCTATACGCGGCGTGGCGCGAATCATTACAGCTATTCAAATGAAAGCTGTAATGTTCCCCGCCCGTCGGTAGCGGGGATGCGGCGTAACGGCGGCGGGGGGGGGGGGTTTGGGGGGGAAGTATTCTATTTCGGTATCGGGGGTATTTGCGGGAGTACAAGTACTCCCGCAAATACTCGGAATCGGTCCCGATACCGATACTAGTATCGGTATCGGGACAACCCTAATCACGAGTATACGATAATTTGTTCCAGAAACATGCTTGTAATCCAAAGCACTTGTATATCAAAGCAAATTTCCCCATAAGAAATAATGGAAACTCAGATGATTCGTTCCACAACCATTTATTGATAGGTCCTTCAGTTTATAGTCCATATGAAAAGATTACAGCGATGTGATTGGTTGTGTGACCATAAAATGTCCATCCACCAATGGCGGCCTCCACAAGGGGATTAGAAGAAAAATCCAACAGGAGCTCCAGAGTATAAAAGAGAAGAGAGGCGCCTCTAAGTGTAGCAATATGTTGCTAAATGTTGTCCCTTCATTACATGTAACCATATTGCTACACTTAGAGGCTCCTCTCTTCTCTTTTATACTCAGTTGTGACATGACGCTACTCTTATATCAAGACATCGCTTGTATATCAAGGCAAAATGTAATAAAAAATGTTGCTTGTCTTGCAAAACGCTCTCAAACCAAGGTTTTACTGTACTAGTATTTAAGCACTTAAGGACCGCCTCCTGCAGATATACGGCAGAATGGCACGGCTGGGCACCAGCACGTACCTGTACGTCCTCTTTAAGTGCCCAGCCATGCGACCCGGTCCGAAGCTCCGTGACCGCGGCCGCGGGCCCGATCGCTGCCGGAGTCCCGCGATCGGTCCCCGGAGCTGAAGAACGGGGAGAGGTGTGTGTAAACACAGCTTCCCCGTTCTTCATTGTGGCAGCTTCATTGATCGTGTTCTCCCTGATATAGGGAAACACGATCAATGATGTCACACGTCCAGCCCCGCCCCCCTACAGTTAGAAACACAGATGAGGTCACACATAACCCCTACAGCGCCCCCTAGTGGTTAACTCCCAAACTGCAGTTGTCAGTTTGACCGCGCAATTGTCAGTTAAAGCGGCGCAGTACCGAATCGCAAAAAGGAGCCCGGTCATTGGGCAGCCAAATCCTCCGGGGGGGCTGAAGTGGTTAAACATTGGCGGACGATACTTTATTCTCCACGGATCTCTCCGGTGTTTTTAGCTTTCGCTTTTTTTTTCTTTCTAAACGGATCAGATCTGATATGTGATTAGTGGTTGCGGCTTGCGATACAATTTGTACTGCGAGTTCCTTGTAATTAGACGGCCTCGAGAAGAGGAGGTGAATAAAATCAGAGGAGTGTAATTATTCTCTTATTACCGACCTTCGCTTCATTAAAAAGGGATCATTATAAATTGCGTGTTTCATTTTTTCTTTTCTTTTTTCTTACCGGATGACCTATGAATTGTTTTTCTTCTCTGTCAGAAGGTTTAGTGTAACTTTTGCGCTCACATTCTTCTACCTAAACACAGTGGGGTGGATTCAGGTAGGGGCGCGCAAAACTGCGTTGGCGTAACATAAGAAATTTACGTTACGCCTCCGCAAGTTTTACTGGCAAGTGCTTGATTCACAAAGCACTTGCCTGTAAAGTTGCGGAGGCGTAGCGTAAAAGGGGCCGGCGTAAGCGCGCGTAGTTTAAATGATCCCGTAGGGGGCGTGGATCATTTAAATTAGGCGCGTTCCCGCGTCGAACGTACTGCGCATGCGCCGTCCCTAAAATTTCCTGACGTGCATTGCGGCAAGGACGTCATTTGCTTCGACGTGAACGTAAATGGCATCCAGCGCCATTCACGAACGACTTACGCAAACAACGTAAATTTTGAAAATCGCGACGCGGGAACGACGTCCATACTTAACATTGGCTGCCCCTCCTAATAGCAGGAGCAGCCTTACGACAAAAATGACGTACGCAAACGACGTAAAGATTGAACGCCGGGCGCAGGTACGTTTGTGAATCGGCGTAAGTATGCAATTTGCATACTGTACGCTGACAACTACGGGAACGCCACCTAGCGGACAGCGTGAGAATGCACCCTAAGATACGACGGCGTAAGAGACTTATGCCAGTCGTATCTTAGGCTAAAGTCGGCGTATCGAGCTTTCTGAATACAGAAAGTAGATACGCCGGCGCAACTAAGCAATTACGCTGCGTATCTATGGATACGCAGGCGTAATTGCTACCTGAATCTACCCCAGTAATACCTTGGTTTGAGAGTAACTTGGTTTGAGAGCGTTTTGCAAGACAGGCAAAATGTTTTAATAAATGTTGCCTTGATATACAAGCGATGTCTTGATATAAGAGCAGCGTCGCGTCACAACTGAGTATAAAAAAGAAGAGAGGAGCCTCTAAGTGTAGCAATATGGCTACATTTAATGAAGGCACAGGGGTAGATCCACGTACCTCCGCTGCGCCCGGCGCAGATGTGAGATACGCTACGCCGCTGTAACTTACCTGGCTTTGGTTTGAATCCTCAATGAATTTACGCCGTAAGTTACGGCGGCGTAGTGTATCTCTCGCGGCGGATTTAAAATTGGGCGGGTAGGGGGCGTGTTTCATTTAAATGAAGCGCGTCCCGGCGCCAAACGAACTGCGCATGCGCCGTCCCTAAAATTTCCCGCCGTGCATAGCGCTAAATGACGTCGCAAGGACGTCATTGTTTTCAACGTGAACGTAAATGGCGTCCAGCCCCATTCACGGACGACTGACGAAAACGACGTAAAATTTTCAAAATTAGACGCGGGAACGACGGCCATTCCTTAACATTGCGTACGCCACCAGATAGCAGCTTTAACTATACGCCGGAAAAAGCCGAACGGAAACGACGTAAAAAAATGCGACGGCCGCTCGTACGTTCGTGGATCGTCGGAAATAGCTAATTTGCATACTCAACGCGGATTACGACGTGAACGCCACCTAGCGGACGCCGAAAAATTGCATCTAAGATCCGACGGTGTATGAAGGCCTACGCCTGTCGGATCTAACACAGATGCCGTCGTATCTTGTTTTGGGGATACCAAAACAAAGATACAACGCGGGAAATTTGAAATTACGCCGGCGTATCAAGAGATACCCTGCGTAATTTCTTTGAGGATCTGCCCCACAACATTTAGCAACTTATTGCTACACTTAGAGGCGCCTCTCTTCTCTTTTATACTCTGTAAAAAAAAATGCTTTGATATACAAGTGCTTTGGATTACAAGCATGTTTCTGGAACAAATTATACTCGCAATCCGAGGTTTTACTGTACTGTGTGTATATATATAGGACTCTAAGGCCCCATACACACGATAGAATCCATCCGCTGAAAAATCCCAGCGAATAGGTTTCAGCGGATAGATCCTATGGTGTGTACACTCCAGCGGATCTGTTTCCGCGGATATTTCTCCCCTGGGATGGATTCCAGCAGATCGAATATTTGATGACATGCAGAACAAATCCATCTGCTGGAATCCATCCCAACGGATGGATCCGCTGGTCTGTACAGACTCACCGGATCCATCCGTCCGAAGGGATCCCCCGCATGCGTCGTAATGATTCGACGCATGCGTGGAATTCCTTATATGACAGCGTCGCCACGTCATCGCCAGAGGATTTCGGCGCGGATTTCGATTCGATGGTGAGTACACTCCATCGCATGGAAATCCGCGGATAAATCCTCTCGTGTGTATGGGGCCTAAGACAATTCTGTAAAAACACTGGAGGAAATAAATCGATCATTTTTTTTTCTATTATTATTTTATTATTTAAATCTTTTACATTTAGGATAAAAAAAAAAGAAAAAAAAAATCGATCATTGTTGGCTTTAGCAACCAATAAGATGCCTGATTTTTCTTTTCTTTTTTTTTATCCTGAATTTAAAAGATTTAAAATAATAAAATTAGGTGATTTGATGTTGCCATATATAAAATACCGCTCTAAAAATATCTGTAGTAATAATAATAATAATAATAATAATTTTAACTACAATAATAATAATATTAGAAATTCTCTTTTTTTTTTTATTATTATTATTATTTTTGAGGAAGTTGAGTATCTTTTTATCTTTTTTTAGTCTTTTTATCATAAAATAATTGTAAACTTTTTGATGAAATAAAAAGAAAGATCTTAATTTTTGGTTGTTCTCCTAACAATTCTTCTAACAATAACGAACTGTTACATTGTATAATAAAAGAGTTTTTATCTTGATTTCCTTCATTTTCCCTCCCGGGTTTGTTCGGACAGATTTGGCGCGCTGCGCTCTGCTGAAACATCAAACTGAATAAACTACTCAAGCTGAATGTTATCTCTGTTGCCAAAAATGTCACTGCCAATGACCAGCAATATGAGGGGGGGGAGGGGGTAACTCTTACTGCCAGTAAACAGCTATATGATGTGAGGGGGGGGGGGGTAGACTGCACTACCATGACCATCATTGCAGGGTGGGGGTTAAATTGCACTACCACTGACCACCAATGCAGTTGGGTGGGGGGTTTAACATAACTGCCAGTGGCCATCCTATTGGGAGGAGGGGGGGGGGGGTTATTAGTACTAACACCAGTACTGGGGATTTTTATTGCACTCATTGACACCTGTTCTGGGGGTTACTATTGCATCCACTGCAGCCTTTTCCCAGGATCGCTGCGGGCAGGATGTTTTAGGTGAGGCCGCGGCTTCGCCCTAGTCTGCGGAGCGCCTTTTCCCCAGGATTGCAGCGTACTAGGCCCCCACCTCCCCCGCCGCTCGATCGCGTGGGGCCCGTGATGTCCGGTAATTGAGGCCGTGGCTTTGTGAAGTCCCCAGCTCTTCCTTGTGTGAGCTGGCGCCATCTGGTGGTGGCCGTTGGTATTATAAGTTAAGCATTACAAGGTAAACAGCAATTCTAATGTAATTTTTTACTATTTTCACTGCCAACTTCTTCCCTCTAATTAGAACCCCCAAACATTATATAGCGGTCTTACAAGCGCACTTTTTTGGGAAACAATTACACTTTTTTTAATTAAAAAATAAGACAACAGTAAAGTTATCCCTATTTTTTTTAATATTATGAAAGATAAAGTTACGCCGAGTAAATTGATACCCAACATGTCACGCTTCAAAATTGCGTCCGCTCGTGGAATGCCGACAAACTTTTACAATTTAAAATCTCTATAGGCGACGTTTAAAAAAATCTACAGGTTGCATATTTTGAGTTACAGAGGAGGTCTAGGGCTAGAATCATTGCTCTCGCTCTACCAATCGCGGCGATACCTCACATGTGTGGTTTGAACACCGTTTACATATGCGGGCGCTGCTCGCGTATGTGTTCGCTTCTGCGCGCGAGATCTTAGGAACGGGGCGCGTTTTCTGGCTCCTAACTTTTTTAGCTGGCTCCTAGATTCCAAGCAAATTTGTCAAACCCTGTATTAGAGCATCCATTGACACCAATGTTGAGGGTTATTAGTGCATCCATTGAAACCAATGCTAGGGGTTTATATTGCATCCAGGGACACCAATGCTGGGGGTTATTATTGTGTCCACTGACACCAATGGTGGGGTATTATTATTGCAATGATGTTTTTTTTAATTGCAGTGATGGGGGGGGGGGGTTTATTGCATTTACTGACACCAATGCTTGAGGTCAATATACTCCAACTTATGTGCCACCCTGTGGAGGTGTTGGGGGCCACACCTGAGGCCCTCGATCAATTTTCAACATGGAAGTACAGCAGCAATTACCGTATTTATCGGGGTATTGCGCGCTCCGGCGTATAGCGCGCACCCCTAAAGTGGACCCGCATTCCTGTGGAAAAAAGATTTTTGTACTTACAGTTTTGGTGTCTTGCGCAGCGTCCATCTGCGGCCTCGTCGGGTCCGGCGTCCATCTGCGGCTTCGGGTGTCCTCTTCGTCTGGTCCGGCATCCTTCTGCGGCGTCCTCCCCGCTCGTTTCCCGCTTTCCCGCGCCGAGTTTGAATACTGCACCGGCATATACCGAGCGCAGTACACTCGTGTATAGTCGGGCAGGCTCGGCTCCTCTCGCGCTCACGTCCTGTACGTCCAGGATGTGAGCGCGAGAGGAGCCGAGACTGCCCGACTATACACGAGTGTACTGCGCTCGGTATATGCCGGCGCAGTATTCAAACTCGGCGCGGGAAAGCGGGTATCGGCGTATATCGCGCACCCACGATTTTTCTCTGATTTTCTGGGCAAAAAAGTGCGCGGTATACGCCGATAAATACGGTAATAGTCATCCTTAGGGCTAGTTTACAATTGCTTTCAAAAAAGACTTCCGACGAGCTCTCTGAACGCCAGTCAAAGCTCCAGTCACTAAATAAAATGGTTCAGCTTACAGTCCTGTTTACACCTGGTGGAGCTTCAGCGAGACTTCGGGCTTTGATAAAGCTTTGTGGGGCTTCAAGCGAGTTTTGCCATAGACTTCTATGGAGGCTTTGAAGACACTTTGAAGCACCACTAAAGCTACATGGGGTATCATTTTTGAAGTGAAGCAAAAGCATGGTGTAAACAGGAATGTAAGCTAACCATTTTATTTAGTGACAGGAGCTTTGACTGGCGTTCAGAGAGCTTTAACAAAGCCTGTCCGAAGCCTTGTTTTGAAGCAAGTGTTAATGTGTGTTCAAGCCGAAGCGAGAGTAAATGAGCCCTTAGGCCCCTTTCACATTGAGGTCGTTTTTCATGCGGTACAGCGCTAAAAATAGCGCTGCTATACCGCATGAAAAAAACTGCCCTGTAGTGTTCAATGTGAAAGCCCGAAGGCTTTACACTGAAGCGGTGCGCTAGCAGGAGCGCTCCAAAAGTCCTGCTAGCCGCATCTTTACCGCGGTATAGAAGCGGTGTGTTCACCGCTCCTATACCGCGCCTTCCCATTGAAATCAATGGGAAAGCGCGGTAATACCGCCGCAACGCGGGCGGTATTAACCCTTTTTCGGCCGCTAGGGGGGGTTAAAACCTTACCGCTAGCGCCCGAATATCGCGGTAAATACGACGGTATAGCGGCGCTACAAATAGCGTGGCTATACCGTCACCGCGGCTGCACGCCTCAATGTGAAAGCAGCCTTAAAGAGGTTGTAAACGCCCAAATAAAAAATTAAAAAACCTGCAAGACAAAGGCATAATGAGCTAGTATGACTAGCATACTAGCTCTTTATGCATTACTTACCTGAGATCAAAGCCCCCAAAGCCGTCCTCGTCTTCCCCTCCAGCCGCAGACTTATCTCCCGGAGGTTACTTCCGGGTATCGCCACTCCGGCACTGTGATTGGCCGGAGCGGGAGCCGTCAAAGCTGGCATTATTCATTCAGAAAACCGCCATTCTCAGTGCGCATGCGCCATAGACAACGGTGCATTCTTTTTGGCAAATATCTCCTAAACCGTGTAGGTTTAGGAAATATTGCAAACACCTACAGGTAAGCCTTAATCTAGGCTTACCTGTAGGTGAAAGTTGCAATGGACGGTTTACTTCCATTTTAAGGATTTGTTACTAACCCAGTCTAATGAACGGTTGGCGTGAGGCAGGGAGCCATCGTCTTGCTCATCCGTGGTAGAATCGGAGTTTAACTAAAAATTCTACACCTTCTTGAAGTTTTTGGGGCAGCCCCAGGACAATTAAGTTGCTTTGTAGAAAAAAAAAATAACTGAATTGACCAAGTGCTTCCAGAAAGATAGAGTAGGAGCCCTATCAGATTTCCATTGGATCGCTATACAGTTGAACCTCAGTATTGCGAGTAACGCAGTTAACGAGCGTTTCGCAATACGAGCGCTGTATTTATAAAAATCGGAACTCGGTTTGCGAGTGTTGTCTCGCAAAACGAGCATGATTCAGGCCAAAGCGGTGTGCAGTACCTTGTTTGGCCTGAGGTGGGGGGGCGATCGTAGCTGACCCGCGCCGTTTGGAAATGCACAGAAAGGCCCGAGGGCACCACGGCTGACCTCTGCAAATCTCGGGAACAAAGTCTTTCCGAGGTTTGCCGAGGTCAGCCGAGGTGTCCTCTGGCCTTTTCTGAGGCTCTCCAGCGCCCCCCCCGCCTCTGGCCGCATGCCATTGAAGTCAATGCGGAACAAACTATTTTTGTTTCCATTGACTTCAATGGTTAAACTCGCTTTGATATGCGAGTGCTTTGGATTACGAGCATTCTCCTGGAACCAGGGCTGGACTGGGACAGAAATTTGGCCCTGGACCTCATCCAGACTGACCCACTTTGACAGGTCTCTCCCATGGTGGCCGGACAACTCCCACAGCACCCACCCCCCCCCCCCGGCCACCCAAGCCCCCTCTCCCCCTTTACTAGCCACTAGCCGTTCTACTTTATTAGAGTAGAACGGCTGGTACTGGTACTATGATAGGCAGTGCCAGTGGGGAAGCAAGACATTATTTCACCCGGGGCAAAAAATCAGTTCGGTGCCCCCCCTTATGGGACAAGATTGGGCAGAAGTGAGAAAATCCCAGGCCATAGCTGTTGAGTCAGCTGTCTGTCCCCTCCCCCATGCTCCTCTGTCGTCCCCTCTGCTTCTCTGGTCCTCCCCCTGCTTCTTTGTTCCCCCCAGGTGAGCGATGTGGGCAGGGAGAGGAGGTGAGCGCTGCGGGAAGGGAGAGACAGAGGAGCTGAGGGGGCGGTGGTCCGCTGTCACTGAAGCCGGCCCACTGAGCCATCGGCCCACCGGGAAAAACTCCCTGTAGTCCCAATGGCCAGTCCATCCATGGTGGCCAACATCAGTCTTGGCTCCCATGTAGATGCTCATTATCTTATGCTAGTAATCTGGTAGTAATCTGGTAATCATGTTCCACTGTATAGCCTTACTGGCATAAAACAGCAAAAAATATCACCGAAAACATTTTGAACTTCACCCGCTCTGGCTTATCTGACCCTCTCTTTTTGCATTTTATATTGTAGGTGATCAGAACCTTTTGGACTAACATGAGAAGACGGCAATGTCACAGGGGCCATGTCTACCAGTCTTCACCAGTCCAGTTAGAGAAACTTTGTTCCAAACAATTTAATCCGCAACCTCCAAAGAATAAGATAACGGACTGGAAATTGGAGGATCCTCCAAAAGTCTTCGACAGACCTTTTTCTCTGGGAGAGATTCATCTCAAAGAACAGACGTTTATAAAGTGTTTCTAAGTGAAATAAAAAAAGTACAATACAGAGGATTACAACATACGATATAAACCTTGAAAAAAAAGCACATTTTGCCAAATATATGCTCCGCTACAACCAAACCTTTATCAGGAAGCTACTCAACCCAAAAACACCTTCACAGGAGAAGGACATTTCGTACGATAAATGTGAAATGCTAAGACATGCTAAGACATGGTGTGCAATGAAATCTCTTCACATCTGCAGATCATCGGAATAACTTGGAAGTGCCCAGAGTAAAGGAAAACATTTCAAAATGATTTTGGAGTTACTTTTTCTGATCAATCACAAGGACGAGGAATGTAAACATCACGTTGGCCGCGTTCTAAATTTCGCATGTTAATCAGTGCCTGAATGTGGATTTTGGCCTGAAAAGCCCATTTCCAGAACCTTAAAACATAGGAATCGTTTCTTGACTTAGAACTTTGGAGTCATCGTTTCTTGACTTGGAACTTTGGAGTCATCGTTTCTTGGCTTGGAACTTTGGAGTCATCGTTTCTTGACTTGGAACTTTGGAGTCATCATTTCTTGACTTGGAACTTTGGAGTCATCGTTTCTTGGCTTGGAACTTTGGAGTCATCGTTTCTTGACTTGGAACTTTGGAGTCATCATTTCTTGACTTGGAACTTTGGAGTCATCGTTTCTTGACTTGGAACTTTGGAGTCATCATTTCTTGGCTTGGAACTTTGGAGTCATCATTTCTTGACTTGGAACTTTGGAGTCATCATTTGTTGACTTGGAACTTTGGAGTCATCATTTCTTGACTTGGAACTTTGGAGTCATCGTTTCTTGACTTGGAACTTTGGAGTCATCATTTCTTGGCTTGGAACTTTGGAGTCATCGTTTCTTGACTTGGAACTTTGGAGTCATCGTTTCTTGACTTGGAACTTTGGAGTCATCATTTCTTGACTAGGAACTTTGGAGTCATAATTTCTTGACTTGGAACATTGGAGTCATCGTTTCTTGACTTGGAACTTTGGGAAATCATTGTTTTCTTTAAAGAGACTTGACTCAACTTGATCATGGTCCTATTTAATCAGAACAACACAGTAGAATCGATCCCTCTTTGCCTAAACTGCACTCACCAGACGCCCACCAATAGCATCTCCAAGACCATCATCATCGGAGTTATCTTCGGGGTCTTCATCACCTTCGGTGTTCTTGGAAACATCCTGGTCATACTTTCAGTCGTCTGCCACCGGCACCTCCAAACCGTGACCCATTATTTCATCGTCAACCTTGCCGTAGCAGACCTTCTCTTGATGTCCATGGTTCTTCCATTCTCCGCCACCTTTGAGATCCAAGGATACTGGCTGTTTGGACGCATTTTCTGCAACATCTGGGCCGCGGTCGATGTCCTTTGTTGTACGGCTTCCATAATGAGCTTATGTGTCATATCTATTGACCGCTATATAGGGGTTAGCTATCCGCTGAGGTACCCCAGCATTATGACTGAAAGAAGAGGTCTTCTCGCTCTACTCTGCGTGTGGGCCTTGTCCTTCGTGATCTCCATTGGACCTTTATTCGGCTGGAAGGAGCCGGCGCCGGATGATGAGACCATCTGTGAAATCACAGAAGAGCCGGGCTATGCGCTCTTCTCGGCCTTTGGTTCCTTTTATCTTCCGCTCACAATTATTCTCGTCATGTACTTTAGGGTTTACGTCGTGGCCAAAAGGGAGGGCAAAGTTTTAAACTCTGGGATGAAATGTGAGAAATCGGACTCTGAGGAGGTGACGTTGAGGATTCACCGGAAGAGCACCCCTGATAGCCTCAGTTCCAACTCCAGTACGAAGAACAAAACCCACTTCTCTGTACGACTCCTTAAATTTTCCAGGGAAAAGAAAGCTGCAAAGACTCTGGGGATAGTCGTGGGATGTTTTGTCCTGTGCTGGCTTCCTTTTTTTCTTGCTATGCCTATAGGTAAGTGATTTTATTTGTTACTATGTAACATTCTGTTGCAGAAATGAAAGATGCTGGGAATTGTTCTATAAATTTCAACTTTTTTTGCACACATGTTTAAAAGAAAATAAATAATTTAGGCCTGAAGATTACAGAGAAGTGCTGGGCATAAATGTCTTATGCCGCGTACACATGACCGTTTTTCGGGTTCTAAAAAATTAAGGGGCAGATCCACAAAGAGAGTAGGCGGGCGTATCTCCTGATACGCCGGCGTACTTTCAAATTTCCCACGTCGTATCTTTAGTTTGAATCCTCAAACCAAGATATGACGGCATCTGGGTTAAATCCGACAGGCGTACAAGCTTTGTACGCCTTCGGATCTTAGATGCAATACTTCGGCGTCCACTGGGTGGAGTTCCCGTCGTTTTCCGCGTCGAGTATGCAAATTAGCTACGGCGCGAATTCTACGGCGCAAATTCTTCCAGGATTCAAAACAAAAAAAGTAAGTTACGGCGGTGTAGCGAATCTCAGATACGCTGCCCTAAGTTTTTAAGGGTCTAGATTAAACAACGTTTTTTTCAACCCGATCATTAAAACGGCCTTGCCTACACACGATCGTGAAAAAACACAACACGTACGACGGGACTATAAAGGGGAAGTTCCATGCGGATGGCGCCACCCTTTGGGCTGCTTTTGCTGATTCCGTGTTAGTAAAAGACGATTCGCGCTTTTCTGTCTGTTACAGCGTGATGAATGTGCGATCTCCATTACGAACACTAGTTTTACCAGAACCTGACAGGAGATGCCTGAGCAGAGGTTCAATGGTTCCCCCATGTGAAAGAGACCTTACTGACCCGCCATGCTGCCTTGGGACTGCTCTACCTGATAGGAGAAGCCTGAGCAAAGGTACAATGGTTCACCCATGTGAAAGAGCCCTTACTGACCCGCCATGATGCCTTTTTGGCTGCTCTACCTGATAGGAGAAGCCTAAACAAAGGTTCAATGGTTCCCCCATGTGAAAAGCCCTTACTGATCCACCATGCTGACTTTGGGCTGCTTTACCCCATAGGAGAAGCCTGAGCAGAGGTTCAATGGTTCCCCCATGTAAAAGAGTCCTTACTGGCCCGCCATGCTGCCTTGGGGCTGCTCTACCTGATAGGGGAAGCCTGAGCAGAGGTTCAATGGTTCCCCCATGTGAAAGAGCCCTTACTGACCCGCCATGCTGCCTTGGGGCTGCTCTACCTGATAGGAGATGCCTGAGCAGAGGTTCAATGGTTCCCCCATGTGAAAAGCCCTTACTGACCCGCCATGCTGACTTGGGGCTGCTCTACCTGACAGGAGAAGCCTGAGCAGAGGTTTAATGGTTCCCCCATGTGAAAGAGCCCTTACTGACCCGCCATGCTGCCTTGGGGCTGCTCAACCTGACAGATGGAGCCCAAGCAGAGGAGCATTTGTTCCTCCGGTGGTGGGGTCCATTGTCTGTAGCAGTGACATACTTAGGGAATATAGAGTTGCAGTCCACACCAGGTACCGGCAATCTCGGTGTGCCAACCAATCACCCAACATTTTTTTTTATTTTTGTTGCTATGTGCAAGTGTCAGACAGGCAGGGCGGTGCTGTATATCCTAGATCCCAGTTGCAAAAGATATTCTATAGCGCCCCCATCAGGGGAAGGGGGAGTACAGTTTGGCACCTTCGGTACTGGATGACTTTGTCCCGGCACTGCTTATGGTAAATGTCTTAGATATGGACTAAGAGTTATTTCCGGGCCGTCGTCTAATCATTTTGGACCCTTATAAACCCCGACGTGTGTTTTTATTAGTTATGAGCTTTTTATTTTTATTTTTTTTATTTAAAAGCACTAATTACCGATGAATGATCACACCCTCGTCGCCGATGGAGTGTAAAATGTTCTTTAATTAAGCCGAACTTTCTAATTAACTGCAGAGAATTATAAAGTTTCCCCTTCCATCTGTTTCTCTGCGCCGATGATGAAAAGGCCCGTGAGGGCGTGACGCGCGTCCAAATCAGTATTGTTTTGTTTCCCGGTTATTGCACCGTTCTGACCGAGTTTAATGATCGTCATCGACCGGCTTGTGGCTGTCGTTTATTTCCCCCGAGCGATTCCATTTAATTACACGGGGAAGCGGCGGTGAACCGCCGGAGCCGGTCTATGGGCATTGTGACTGACAATCACCAATAGACATTATGGCTCCATCGCTGGTTGGGGATCCAAGGCACGCTGTTGGCTGCTCGTATTGCCGAAGGGTTATTGGGCAAAAATGTACAAATTAAAGTAGAACTGTGACCTTCTTTGTTCCCCTTTCATGGTCATTTTCCAGAATCCCCAATTTATTCCGGCACCCCCAGCACATTACATACCCCTCCCTCCATTTGAACTTGTTTTGTTGTATTGCCTCCTCGGCACCTGATTTACCCCTAAAAACCTGCACCATACATTGTATGTGGTTGTGGGACGGCCGGTCCAGTAGAATGGGTCTTGTTCAGCGACTGAACTTGACAGGGGGGATCAGTTTTGTTACACATCATGGCCGTGGCATGTGCATACCCCCACCCCCTGCCCGTGCATTACCCCCACCTAACCCTATGTTATTTTCATACTCTGGGCCCCTGCAGTCTGTATGTTACTCACTCTGAACTATGCACGTTATGTACTCCTGACCCCTGCACTCTATGCATTTACCACTTCCAACTCCTGACCCTGGACTAAGTACATTACACACTCCTGAGTGAGTGAGTAACTTGTATAGCGCCACAAATGCGAACTAAATCGCCTCAAGACCCTGAACTAAGTACATTACACACTCCTGACCCTGAACTATGGACATTACACACTCCTGACCCTGAACTAAGTACACTATGCGCTCATGACCCCTGAACCATATGCATTATCTACTTCTGACCCCTGAACTATGCACATTACACACTCCTGACCCTGAACTAAGTACATTATGCACTCCTGACCCTGAACTATGTACATTACACACTCCTGACCCTGAACTATGTACATTACACACTCATGACCCTGAACTATGTACATTACACACTCCTGACCTAAGTAGTACATTACACACTCCTGACCCTGAACTATGCACATTACACACTCCTGACCCTGAACTATGCACATTACACACTCCTGACCCTGAACTATGTACATTACACACTCCTGACCCTGAACTATGTACATTACACACTCCTGACCCTGAACTATGCATTATCTACTTCTGACCCCTGAACTATGCACATTACACACTCCTGACCCTGAACTAAGTACATTATGCACTCCTGACCCTGAACTATGTACATTACACACTCCTGACCCTGAACTATGTACATTACACACTCCTGACCCTGAACTATGTACATTACACACTCCTGACCCTGAACTATGCATTATCTACTTCTGACCCCTGAACTATGCACATTACACACTCCTGACCCTGAACTAAGTACATTATGCACTCCTGACCCTGAACTATGTACATTACACACTCCTGACCCTGAACTAAGTACACTATGCACTCCTGACCCTGAACTATGTACATTACACACTCCTGACCCTGAACTAAGTACACTATGCACTTATGATCCCTGCATTATCTACTTCTTACACCTGAACTATGCACATTACACACTCCTGACCCTGAACTAAAGTACATTATGCACTTATGACCCTGAACTATGTACATTACACACTCCTGACCCTGAACTATGTACATTACACACTCCTGACCCTGAACTATGCACATTACACACTCCTGACCCTGAACTAAGTACATTATGCACTCCTGACCCTGAACTATGCACATTACACACTCCTGACCCTGAACTAAGTACATTATGCACTCCTGACCCTGAACTATGCACATTACACACTCCTGACCCTGAACTAAGTACATTACACACTCCTGACCCTGAACTATGCACATTACACACTCCTGACCCTGAACTATGTACATTACACACTTCTGACCCTGAACTAAGTACACTATGCACTTATGATCCCTGCACTCTATGCATTATCTACTTCTTACCCCTGAACTATGCTCATTACACACTCCTGACCCTGAACTAAGTACATTATGCACTTATGACCCTGAACTATGCTCATTACACACTCCTGACCCTGAACTAAGTACATTATGCACTTATGACCCTGAACTATGTACATTACACACTCCTGACCCTGAACTAAGTACATTATGCACTTATGACCCTGATCTATGTACATTACACACTCCTGACCCTGAACTATGTACAATCCACACTCCTGACCCTGAACTAAGTACACTATGCACTTATGATCCCTGCACTCTATGCATTATCTACTTCTTACCCCTGAACTATGCTCATTACACACTCCTGACCCTGAACTATGCACATTACACAATTCTGACCCTGAACTATGTACATTACACACTCCTGACCTAAGTACATTATACACTCCTGACCCTGAACTATGCCCATTACACACTCCTGAGCCCTGCTCTCTGAGGAATGTTTCCAACACCTTGTTCAATTTATGCCACAAATAATTCAGGCAGTTCTGAAGGCAAAAAGGAGTCCAACCCGGTACTAGCAAGTTGTACCTAATTAAGTGGCCGGCGAGCGTGTGTGTGCGCTGCTGGTATTTTTTTGTCCTTAAACATTTTCTATCGTCACCCAAATTAGAAAGAAAAGGTTTGGGCTTTAAATCAATTTTAATGTGATATTAAAGGTTTCTTTATTTATTTATTTTTTAATAACAAACATCCAGGGCCAGATTCACGTAGAATCGCGGCGGCGTAACGTATCGTAGATACGTTACACCGCCGCAAGTTTTCATCGCAAGTGCCTGATTCACCAAGCACTTGCGATGAAAACTACGCCCGCGGCCTCCGGCGCAAGGCGGGCCAATTCAAATGGGCGTGAGCCATTTAAATTAGGCGCGCTCCCGCGCCGGACCTACTGCGCATGCTCCGTTTCCTAATTCCCGTCGTGCTTTGCGCGCCGTGACGTCATTTTTCCAACGGCGACGCGCGTAGCGTAATTCCGTATTCCCGGACGGCTTACGCAAACGACGTTGATTTTTAAATTTCGACGCTGGAACGGCGGCCATACTTTAGACAGCAATACGCTTGCTGACTAAAGTTAGGGCACCTAAAACGACGACTAACTTTGCGATGGGAAACTAGACTAGCGGCGACGTAGCGAACGCGAAAATCCGTTCGGGATCCGCTGTAACTCCTAATTTGCATACCCGACGCTGGTTTACGACGCAAACTCCCCCCAGCGGCGGCCGCGGTACTGCATCCTAAGATCCGACATTGTAAAACAATTACACTTGTCTGATCTTAGTGATATCTATGTGTAACTGATTCTATGAACCAGCCGCATAGATAGAAACAGGGATACGACGGAGTATCAGCAGATACGCAGTCGTATCTCTTTTGTGAATCTGGCCCATAATTCTTACCTTATCCTCCCTTCTGCCGAGTGCTATGGAGGCACCCGAGAAGGCTCACTCCCGAGCTGCTGCTCCGTGTCGCCATTCACACGCAGAGCGCGGCTCGTCCCTGAATGCATGAAGGGAAAAAAACCTTGAGCCTTAACATCCACTTTGATTATGTAAGTGTGTGCTGGATATTGTTGTGAAAACTAATAGCTGTGAAAAGGTCAACTCTTTCTTCCTTTATAAAGCATCTTGGACTTCTGCCATTGGCATTTAGTCGGGATGTAGCAATATGCAGAGGGAATTTAAGAAGGTAAAAAAAATAAAAAATAAAAACTATAGCTTACAAGAGATATGAGCTAAACAAAATTTGCCGTACCTAAACTTCAGCTTTAACCATTCTCCTCGGACGCGGACTGCTGGAGAACGCCCAACAGCATCTGGCAGAAGCAATAATAATAACCCGGGATTATCACCCACACCTAATAGAAAATCCCCGGATTCCGAACGTAGAATTTATTCGCTCTCTACAGTTCATCTGCATTGATGTTGAACATCCAATCACATGCAGAGGAAATGCCTCATTTAAATTCACAGAAAGTTATAAATAGTGATGAGCCGTGCGATGCAACCGCCGCGCAAAGTGCAAAAAGGCAACCAGAGTTCACCCAATCACCGCCGTCCTTTACCGGCTCCTGGAACGGAATTGTTTGCCGTAGATTACAGTTCACCGCAATGCAGGATTGTTATTACTTTACAGATATTTATCTCTATAGATTTGTGAAAATTCAGATGCTGCATTGTGCAGGGAAGACATCAGAGCGCCACAAATCAGAGCGCCACAAATCAGAGCGCCACAAATCAGAGCGCAATAAATCAGAGCGCCACAAATCAAACACGACATTTCATTCATTAATATTCAAGGCAAACTCCCCCATCCATCCATGTCTCCATCCATCCACTCCCCCATCCATCCATGTCTCCATCCATCCACTCCCCCATCCATCCATGTCTCCATCCATCCTTCCACTCCTCCATCCATCCATGTCTCCATCCATCTTTCCACTCCCCCATCCATCCATGTCTCCATCCATCCTTCCACTCCCCCATCCATCCATGTCTCCATCCGTCCTTCCACTCCCCCATCCATCCATGTCTCCATCCATCCTTCCACTCCTCCATCCATCCATGTCTCCATCCATCCTTCCACTCCTCCATCCATCCATGTCTCCATCCTTCCTTCCACTCCCCCATCCATCCATGTCTCCATCTATCCTTCCACTCCTCCATCCATGTCTCCATCTATCCTTCCACTCCTCCATCCATCCCTCCATCCATCCTTCCACTCCGCCATCCATCCATGTCTCCATCCATCCTTCCACTCCTCCATCCATCCATGTCTCCATCCATCCTTCCACTCCTCCATCCATCCATGTCTCCATCCATCCTTCCACTCCCCCATCCATCCATGTCTCCATCCATCCTTCCACTCCTCCATCCATCCATGTCTCCATCCATCCTTCCACTCCCCCATCCATCCATGTCTCCATCCTTCCTTCTACTCCTCCATCCATCCATGTCTCCATCCATCCTTCCACTCCCCCATCCATCCATGTCTCCATCCATCCTTCCACTCCCCCATCCATATCTCCATCCATCCATCCACTCCCCCATCCATTCATCCTTCCACTCCTCCATCCATCCTTCCACTCCTCCATCCATCCATGTCTCCATCCATCCTTCCACTCCCCCATCCATCCATATCTCCATCCATCCTTCCACTCCCCCATCCATCCATGTCTCCATCCATCCTTCCATGTCTCCATCCATCCATCCACTCCCCCATCCATCCATGTCTCCATCCATCCTTCCACTCCCCCATCCATCCATCCATGTCTCCATCCATCCTTCCACTCCCCCATCCATCCATGTCTCCATCCATCCTTCCACTCCTCCATCCATCCATGTCTCCATCCATCCTTCCACTCCTCCATCCATCCATGTCTCCATCCATCCATCCACTCCCCCATCCATCCATGTCTCCATTCATCCACTCCTCCATCCATCCATCCATGTCTCCATCCATCCATCCATGTCTCCATCCATCCTTCCACTCACCCATCCATCCATGTCTCCATCCATCCTTCCACTTCCCCATCCATCCATCCATGTCTCCATCCATCCTTCCTCTCCTCCATCCATCCATATCTCCATCCATCCTTCCACTCCTCCATCCATCCATGTCTCCATCCATCCACTCCTCCATCCATTCATCCACTCCTCCATCCATGTCTCCATCCATCCACTCATCCATCCATTCATCCATCCACTCCCCCATCCATCCATGTCTCCATCCATCCTTCCACTTCTCCATCCATCCATGTCTCCATCCATCCTTCCACTCCTCCATCCATCCATATCTCCATCCATCCTTCCACTCCCCCATCCATCCATGTCTCCATCCATCCTTCCACTCCCCCATCCATCCATGTCTCCATCCATCCTTCCACTCCCCCATCCATCCATGTCTCCATCCATCCATCCACTTCTCCATCCATCCATGTCTCCATCCATCCATCCATGTCTCCATCCATCCATCCACTCCCCATCCATCCATGTCTCCATCCATCCATCCACACCCCATCCATCCATGTCTCCATCCATCCATCCACTCCTCCATCCATCCATGTCTCCATCCATCCATCCACTCCTCCATCCATCCATGTCTCCATCCAAAGCATTTTTTGCTGTGAAAATGACAATGGTCCCAAAAATGTGTCAAAAGTGTCCGAAGTGTCCGCCATAATGTCGCAGTACCGATAAAAATCGCTGATCGCCGCCATTACTGGTAAAAAAAAATAATTAATAAAAATGCAATAAAACAATCCCCTATTTTGTAAACGCTATACATTTTGTGCAAACCAACCGATAAACGCTTATTGCGAATTTTTTTTACCAAAAATATGTAGAAGAATACGTATCGGCCTAAACTGAAGAAAAAAAATAATGTTTTATATATTTTTGGGGGATATTTATTATAGCAAAAAGGAAAAAATATTGCATTTTTTTCAAAATTGTCGCTCTATTTTTGTTTATAGCGCAAAAAATAAAAACCGCAGAGGTGATCAAATACCACCAAAAGAAAGCTCTATTTGTGGGAAAAAAAGGACGCCAATTTTGTTTGGGAGCCACGTCGCACGACCGCGCAATTGTCAGTTAAAGCGACGCAGTGCCGAATCGCAAAACCTGGCCGGGTCCTTTAGTTGCCTAAAGGTCCGGGTCTTAAGTGGTTAATGGTCAAGTTGAGCATTGGGAGCAGCTTACCGGTTGGGTTGAGTTAGAGAATACGGAGGTGACCAAGGAAACCGTTGAAATATTTCACGTGTATCCGTCTCCAATCTTCGTATGTTTGGCGGAGGTTCCCCTTTGACTTTGAAGTTCAGATGTGAAGACCAAGTACAGGAGAGTCGCCTCTTCTTCCCGAGCTGCTCTTCAGGATGGTTTGTCAGCCTTTGTTGGCTTTAAAGTAAACCGATCATGAAAGGAATCCTGCCACCGCCGATCTCTCTTAGAAGTCCCCAATCTGGGTCAGGGGTCAGGGGTCAGGTGCTGAAATGAGAAGGTCAAGTCTGACAGGCGGAACCCAAAGGAAATCTCATCAATTTCCACCTCCGTGTTCCTTCTATGACCTCATAGGTATCCTGGTGACCTTTAGAGAAAGGAATTTCATTGTAACAATAATAAAAAAAAAAGTTATTGCAATTTCATTTTCCAAAAAATGACCTTTGCCATCCCAAGATATAGAAATTAGGAACTACAGCGCCTTGAAAAAGTATTCATACCCCTTGAAATTTCCCACATCTTCTCATGTTACATCCAAATACGTAAATGTATTTTATTGGGATTTTATGTGAGAGACACAAAGGGCCTGATTTACTAAGCTATGTGCGCTGCGCTGGTTCATGCATTAATTAGTACTCCGGGTGGAGGCTTAATCAGGCGCATGAACCAGCGTAGCAGCCGGCGCATTGAAACTAATATGTAAAGCCGCGCCGAACTCCCTATAGAAGTCTATGGGAGAAATCAAAAGTGTTCATTTTAAAGGCTAATCTGCAAGTTTTGTCCTAAAAAGTGTTTGGGGACCTCAGTCCTGCCCCAGGGAACATGTATCAATGCTTTTTTTATTTTTTAAAACGGCCGTTTTTTCGGGAGCAGTGAAATTAATAATTCTTAAAGTGAAACAATAAAAGTGAAATATTCCTTTAAATTTCGTACCTAGGGGGGGTGTAATGTCAGCATGTGAAATAGCGCATTTTTCCCGCACTTAGAACTCCCCCTGCACAAAGTGACATTCTGAAGGAAAAAAGTCATTTAAAAATTCACACGCGGCTATAATGAATTGTCGGCTCTGACAATTCTAAAGGGATTCATTCATAAAACAAACAAAAAAATGTGTAGGGGTTCCCCCAAATTAAATTACCAGGCCCTTCAGGTCTGGAATGGATATTAAGGGGAACCCCGCCGTAAAAACCAAAAAAAAAAAAGACGTGCGGTTCCCGGCAAATATCCATTCCAGACCCTTCAGGTCTGGTGTGGATTTTAAGGGGAACTCCACCCCAAATTGAAAAAAAAAATGGCGTGGAGTCCCCCTAAAAATCCACACCAGACCCTTATCCGAGCACGTTGACCTGGCCGGCCGCAGAAAAGAGGGGGGGACAGAGTGCGGCCCCCCCCCTCTCCTGAACCGCACCAGGCCACATGCCCTCAACATGGGGAGGATGTCCCCATGTTGATGGGGACAAGGGTCTCATCCCCACAACCCTTGCCCGGTGGTTGTGGGGGTATGCGGGCGGGAGGTTTATCAGAATCTGGAAGACCCCTTTAACAAAGGGGACCCCCAGATCCTGACCCCCCCCCTGTGTGAAATGGTAATGGGGTACATTGTACCTCTACCATTTCACCCCAAAAAAAATGTCAAAGTGATAAAAATGACAGTAGCCGGTTTTTGACAAATCTTTTAATAAAGTCTTCTTTTCTTCTTTCCTTCGGGGTTCTTCCGCTGCTTCTTCTCGTCCACATCTTGCCCGACGTCTTCTTCTATCTTCTCAGTCCGTCCTTCCGCCTTCTGGTCCCGCATCTTGCCCGTTGTCTTCTCCGTCCGCCTCCTCGTCCGCATCTTGGGTCTTCTGCGGTCTTCTTCTCGGTCCGCCGCCTTCTCGTCCCCTGCGTTTGAATTGTAATTGGCCGCCGTTTTCCCGCTCCTGGGACCCGCCCCCCTCTGACGCCACAAGTAAACTCCTTAGAAGGTCATGTGCGTCAGAGGGGGGCGGGGTCGCAGAGCGTCACACAGCGGGGGAATTCAATTTCAATCGCGCCGCCCGGAGAAGAAGTTCCCGCCGTGTCACACTCATGTGACCCCGCCCCCCTCTGACGCACATGACCTTCTAAGGAGTTTACTTGTGGCGTCAGAGGGGGGCGGGTCCCAGGAGCGGGAAAACGGCGGCCAATTACAATTCAAACGCAGGGGACGAGAAGGCGGCGGACCGAGAAGAAGACCGCAGAAGACCCAAGATGCGGACGAGGAGGCGGACGGAGAAGACAACGGGCAAGATGCGGGACCAGAAGGCGGAAGGACGGACTGAGAAGATAGAAGAAGACGTCGGGCAAGATGTGGACGAGAAGAAGCAGCGGAAGAACCCCGAAGGAAAGAAGAAAAGAAGACTTTATTAAAAGATTTGTCAAAAACCGGCTACTGTCATTTTTATCACTTTGACATTTTTTTTGGGGTGAAATGGTAGAGGTACAATGTACCCCATTACCATTTCACACAGGGGGGGGGTCAGGATCTGGGGGTCCCCTTTGTTAAAGGGGTCTTCCAGATTCTGATAAACCTCCCGCCCGCATACCCCCACAACCACCGGGCAAGGGTTGTGGGGATGAGACCCTTGTCCCCATCAACATGGGGACATCCTCCCCATGTTGAGGGCATGTGGCCTGGTGCGGTTCAGGAGAGGGGGGGGGCCGCACTCTGTCCCCCCCTCTTTTCTGCGGCCGGCCAGGTCAACGTGCTCGGATAAGGGTCTGGTGTGGATTTTTAGGGGGACTCCACGCCATTTTTTTTTTCAATTTGGGGTGGAGTTCCCCTTAAAATCCACACCAGACCTGAAGGGTCTGGAATGGATATTTGCCGGGAACCGCACGTCTTTTTTTTTTGGGGTTTTTACGGCGGGGTTCCCCTTAATATCCATTCCAGACCTGAAGGGCCTGGTAATTTAATTTGGAGGGACCCCCTTTTTTTTTTTTTTTTTAATGAGCAATGACTCTATTCTTTATAGCCATGAGTACTTTAACCACTTGCCCACCGGGTTAATTCTGGCACTTCTCTCCTTCATGTGAAAATCACAATTTTTTGGCTAGAAAATTAATCAGAACCCCCAAACATTATATATTTTTTTTTAGCAGACATCCTAGGGAATAAAATGGCAGTCATTGCAATACTTTTTGTCACACCGTATTTGCGCAGCGGTCTTACAAGCGCACTTTTTTTGGATAAAAATCACTTTTTTGAATTAAAAAATAAGACAACAATACATTTTGCCCAATTTTTTTCTATATTGTGAAAGATAATGTTACGCCGAGTAAAATGATACCCAACATGTCACGCTTAAAAATTGCGCCCGCTCGTGGCATGGCGTCAAACTTTTACCCTTTAAAAAACTCGATAGGCGACGTTTAAAAAATTCTACAGGTTGCATTTTTTGAGTTGCAGAGTAGGTCTAGGGCTAGAATTATTGCTCTCACTCTAACGATCGCGGCGATACCTCACTTGTGTGGTTTGAATACTGTTTTCATATGCGGGCGCTACTCGCGTATGCGTTTGCTTCTGTGCGCGAGCTCGTCGCGACGGGGCGCTTTAAAATTTTTTTTGGGGGTTTTCTTATTTATTTTTATTTAGTTTTATAATGTTTTACACTGAAATAAAAAAATAAAAAAAAAATGATCAGTTTTCTTCCTATTACAAGGAATGTAAACATCCCTTGTAATAGGACTAGTGTGTGACAGGTCCTCTTTATGGAGAGAGGCGGGGTCAATAAGGCTGGAAAGCATGGTATTGAAAAAAAAAAAAATAGATCTCATGCTTTCAGCTGCAATCATGTTCGTTCACCACAGTGGTGTAGTGTATAGCACTTTGACCTAGCAGCAAAAGAGTCGTTGGTTCGAATCCCGCCCGTGACAGCATCTGCATGGAGTTTGCATGTTCTCCCTGTGCCTGCGTGGGTTTCCTCCCACAATATAAAAACACGCTGTAAATCGGTTCCGGTCTAAATAAGCCCTAATATGCAGTAGTATATTAAGGTTTGGTTCTGCCCTAGGCCTGACTACATATCTGCACCTCCTAATAGAAAAATGACCCACCCCTTCCTGTCAAGGTCACACCCTGTTTTTGTATAACCCCGCCCAGTAATTTTCAGGGGACCCACACACTAGTTCTGGGGGGGCACTGGATTCCCTTAACCACTTCCATACCAGGCACTTACGCACCTTCCCGCCCAAGCCAATTTTCAGCTTTCAACACTGTCGCACTTTGAATGGCAATTGCGCGGTCATACAACACTGTACCCAAACAAAATTGGCGTCCTTTTTTCCCCACAAATAGAGCTTTCTTTTGTTGTTATTTGATCACCTCTGCGTTTTTTTTTTGCGCAACAACTAAAAAAAGACTGCAAATTTTGAAACAAAAAAACCTTTTTCTTTTTTTAGGTTAATTTTTTTGTAAATAAGTTTTTCTCTTTCAATTACGGGCACTGATATGGCGGCACTGATGGGCCCCGATGAGATGGCACTGATGGACATCGATGAGGTAGTACTGACGGCACAGATGAGGTGGCATTGATTGGCGGCGCTGCTATGCGGCACTGATGGGCACTCATAGGCGGCACTGATGGGCGGCACAGATGGGCGGCACTTATGGGTGGCACTGATGGATACTTATGGGCGGCACTTATGGGTGGCACTGATGGATACTTATGGGTGGCACAGGTGGGCACTGATAGGTGGGCACTGTGCATGGATGGGCACTGTGGGGTGGCACTGATTTTCCCAGTCAGTGCCCATTTGTGGGCACTGATTGGCATCTTTTTTCTTATTTTTTAATGCTTTTTGTTTTTTTGTTCTATAATTTTTTTTTTTTTGCACACCCTGGTGGTCCAGGGTGGGCATCCCTGGTGGTCCAGTGTGGTGATCCGAGGGGGGGCTGCGCTGATAAACAATCAGCGCGAACGCCCCCTGTCAGGAGAGCCGCCGATCGGCTCTCCTATACTCGCGTCTGTAAGACGCGAGTGAGGAAGAGCCATCGATGGCTCTTCCTGTTTACATCGTGATCAGCCGTGATTGGACACGGCTGATCACGTGGTAAAGAGTCTCCGTCTCCGTGAGAGACTCTTTACCGAGATCGGAGATGCAGGGTGTCAGACTGACACCCCGCATCACCGATCGCCGCGCTGCGTGCCCCCACAGGCGCGTGCGGCATGAAATCCTGCAGGACGTCCTGTCAGGATTGTGTAACCACTTCCCGGACGTAAATCGGCCATAGGCTGGGCGGGAAGTGGTTAATTTGCATAGTTTTTCTCTCACTTCCTGTTTGGCTATGGGGCAGGAAGTGAAGGCAAATCTCCCCAATTGGACACAGATAATCCAAAATAAACTGACAGGGCCTATAACCCTCCCTCACTCTATCCAAAATGAAAGAAAATAAAACTTGTTGATTATAGTTCTTGTCAGGGGCGGACTGACCATTGAGTCACTCGGGCACTGCCCGAGGGCCCCATGCCACTAGGGGGCCCCATCCGGGTTGCCAGGCTCAGTAAAACCAGGGACAGTATGTAAAAATCTGTGTTTTTTTTAGATCTGTCCCTGATATGTCCGAAAATGACATGCTTTTAATGTGAATATCCCAAGATTTTAGCTGCCCGCCTCTGCACTACCTCCTGGCGTGGTGGTCATCTGTAAGCCAGAGGGGCCCCATAATCTTCTATTGCCCGGGGGCCCCATGAGTTGTCAGTCCGCCCCTGGTTCTAGTTTAAGCACAAATTTCATAGAGTTTTATTGAGAGCCCTAAGAAAATATAACCATGCCAATAGGCCAGGATAGAGCGTGGCTAATATGTAGGAATGTGTGCGTTAGAGCACCCCACCCAATGTTAACTAAAAAATTATTAATTTGCAAATAAGTATTATCTGCTCATTTTTTTGGGGATGTCTGCACCCCTGATAGTGACAACATTTGTGAGGTGTCTTCACCCTTTCTAATTCATTCACTTCCTGTCACATAGCCAAACAGGAAGTGAGGGTAAAACCTTACTAATATATTTTCTTGTGGACACAGATCAATCTAAATAGTTTCCCATTATGTAAATTGCACTCTAGCATTTTGCTGTGTACACCCCAAATTATTAGGGATCTTGGACTTTGGGGTCCATTTACTAAAGGCAAATCCACTCCTACAAGTGCAAAGCAAGGAAGAAAACAAAACAACTTTGCTTCTACAGGATTGGATGTTAAAACCATCAGTGCTTCCTCTCAGATTTTCAGCAACTATGCTTGTACTGCAGAGTGGCTTTGCCTTTACTAAACCCCAAACTAAATAATCATTTGGGGCAGGGATCCTCAAACTACGGCCCTCCAGCTGTTGTAGAACTACACATCCCATGAGGCCTTGTAATGCACTGACATTCACAGACATGACTAGGCATGATGGGAATTGTAGTTCCTGAACAACTGGAGGGCCGTAGTTTGAAGACCCATGATTTGGGGTGTACACAGCAGTGCTGGAGTGCAATTTGCTTAATGGGGACACTAGTTAGATTGACCGGTGTCCCCAAGAAATGACACTGGTAGGGTTTTAACCTCACTTCCTGTTCAGCTGTGTGACAGGAAGTGAAGCCAATTTTAAGAAAAGGGACACAAAGCTCAACACAAAAATAAAAAAACACAAAGCAGGGGTTCTAACACTCACTTGGCTTCCCTCAAACACCCACAATTTGAATAGGATTGCCTTGCGCTAGATTTAAGCACAGTGCTGTAAATCAGCACGTCAAGCCTGTCCACCAATAGCAAACCCCCCCCCCACAGGCCAGGTTTGCAGGTTTTCCTTCATCTTGCACATGTGCTTTAAAATAGTCTGGACAGCAATTCTTGATAAGAGAAATCCCCAAAACATGTCCTGTCGGGGGTACTTGAGGGCTGAGGACCACTGCAGAATAAATAAAATACTTACCAGTTTTTGTCTTTAAAGTCAGGGAGAATAAACATGGCAAACATTTCATGATTACACACCAGGAAAGAAGCTTAGACAAAAATCACACATAATTTGTTAGGCCCAAACCTAGTTCAGCTGCAGCTGTCAACATATGTAGCATGAAAAAGTAACAAAAGACAAACTTAACAATTTTAAAGTAATTTTTATTGGTCAACAAAACAAGGAAAGCAAAAAAAGACAAACAAACAAAAATACATTTCAAAATTCTAATTAACCATAGCTTTACACATTTTTCATAAAATAAGGCCACATAGACAAATACATCAAAGTGAACATTATTTAAAAATAAACCAAAACCATTGGCAAAATAAAACAAAACCCATGCAACAAACCACATTTGTGTTTAGCAACAGCATTTCTGCCAGCCTGCCCCTTCTGAGGGCAGCTGAGGAATGATCGATCCAAGCTTTTTATAACAGTGCTAGTAATGAAGCAATTGGAATCACATGAACAAATTGCAGTCTCTAGTTTGGGTGAGCTTGTAATTGGGCACACCTGCAATTAATCCAAACCACGCTCTATGAGCATCCAATGAGTGTTTTTCACCTTTTAAAAAGAAAGGATATTTTTTTTCTAAGTGTTTGAGCATGCTCAGTTCATCACACATGTAGGAACCAAGCTGCAATGGAATGAGAGCTTTTTTTTTTTGGTTTCCCCTGATCTGATGCTTTCCAGCCTGAAGGGGAGGTGTTAAAGACAGAAGTAAACACGCACATTTAATAATCTATTTGTGTGAAAAAAAAGGTTGCCAATTTAGTTTGGGAGCCACGTCGCACGACTGCGCAATTGTCAGTTAAAGCGACGCCGCGCCGAATCACAAAAACTTGCCCGGTCATTGACCAGAAATATGGTCCGGGCTCAAGTGGTTAAAAATTAACAAAACACAAAAGTGAGCCCAATTTTTGGGGATAATGTGAAAGATGATGTTACACTGAGTAAATAGATACCTTACATGTCACGCTTTACTATTGGAAACACTCCTGCAATGGGGCCAAAATGAATTCCGTGAATATCCCCATAGGCGACCTTTTATTTTTTTTTCCAGGTTACCAGTTTATAGTTACAAAGAAAGTCTAGTGGTAAAAGTATTGCTCTCGCTCTAACGCACGCGTCAATACCTCACATGTGTGGTTTGAACGATGTTTATATATGTGGGCGGGACTTGCGTAAGTCCCGCCCACATATGTAAAAATTCTTTTTACTTTTTGCTATAATAAATATCCCCAAAAATATATATTCAAAAAACTAAAAAACCCCTCAGTTTAGGCCGATACGTATTCTACATCTTTTTGGTTCCAAAAAATCGCAAATAGCGTTTAGTGTTTGGTTTTTGCAAAAGGTATAGCGTCTACAAATTTTTTTTTTTGTTGTTTTAACTAGTTATTGGGGCGATCAGCGATTTTTATCGGTACTGCGACATTATGGCGGACACATCGAACACTTTTTTGGAACCATTGGCATTTTTCTAGCGATCAGTGCTGTAAAAAATGCATTGCTTACTCAAAAAATGCCACTGGCAGGGAAGGGGTTAACACTAGGTGCGAGGGAGGGGTTAAATATGTTCCCTGGGTGTGTTCTAACTGTAGGGGGGGGGGATGGGACTGACATGTGTAAATGACAGATCGCTGTTCATGAAGGGGAACTCCAGACCCCCCCAAAAAAAATAAGGTGGGTTCCCTCCAGGTGCATACCAGGCTCTTAGGCTTGGTCTGGAACATAAGGGGTTAAACCGGGGCCCAAAAAAATAGCGTGCCCCCCCCCCAAGATCCAAACCAAGCCCTTATCCCAGGCACGCAGTCTGGTCAGACAGGAATGGGGGTGGGGACGAGCGAGCGCCCCCCTCCCTCCTGAGCCATACCAGACCACATGCCCTCAACATGGGGGAGTGTGTGCTGTGGGGGAGGGGGGCACTGCCCCCCCACCCCAAAGCACTCTTGCCCCCATGTCGATAGGGACAAGAGCCTCTTCCCGACAACCCTGGCCGTTGGTTGTCGGGGTATGCGGGCGGAGAGCTTATCAGAATCTGAGAGACCCCTTTAATAAAGGGGTCCCCAGATTCCGGCCCCCCACCCTATGTGAATGAGTATGGGGTACATCGTACCTCTACCCATTCACATGGGGGAAATGTAAAGTAAAAAAAAAACACCACACAGAATAAAATATTTTATTAATCTGCTCCGGAGCCCCCCCTTTCTTCTTTAGCTCTCTTAGAAGGGGGGGTTTCTTCTCTCCCGATCTTCCGCCGGGACCCTGGGCTTCGGTGATTTCTGCCGGGGGAGGGCGCCATCCCTCGGTCCTCTCCGGAGCCTTCCGCCGGATGCCCCCACCCCATTTAAGCTCTTTTTCATTAGGGAGGGGCATCCGGACTTCGGGGTCTTCTGCCGGGGGATGGCGCCTATCCCCCGGTCTTTCCGGTGCCTTCCGCCAGGGTTCCGGTCTTCCTGGTCTTCTGCCGGGGGTGCGCCAACTCCCAGGTCTTTTCTCTGCTCCCTCTTCTGCCTGGCTCCCCCGCGGAGCCAGGGCTTTCTTCCGTCTTCTTTCTTCTCTCTTCCTTCTTCTGCCTGTCTCCTCCGGGAGCACAGGGCTTGTCTGCGCTGTCTTCTTCCTTCTCTTCCATTCGATGTTGACACGACGAGGTTCCGCGCTGACATGCCGTGTCAGCGGCGGGCATGGACTTATATAGGGTAATGCCACCATGTGACCTCAACCCATGTGACATCACATTCCCTGGGCATGATGGGAATGTGATGTCACATGGGTTGAGGTCACATGGTGGCATTGCCCTATATAAGTCCATGCCCACTGCTCAGACGGCATTCCAGCGCCGGACCTCGTCGTGTCAACATCCAATGGAAGAGAAGGGAGAAGACAGCGGAGACAAGCCCTGTGCTCCGCGGAGGAGACAGGCAGAAGAAGGAAGAGAGAAGAAAGAAGACGGAAGAAAGCCCTGGCTCCGCGGGGGAGCCAGGCAGAAGAGGGAGCAGAGAAGACAGAAGAGAAAAGACCGGGGAGTTGGCGCACCCCCGGCAGAAGACCAGGAAGACCGGAACCCTGGCGGAAGGCACCGGAAAGACCGGGGGATAGGCGCCATCCCCCGGCAGAAGACCCCGAAGTCCGGATGCCCCTCCCTAATGAAAAAGAGCTTTAATGGGGTGGGGGCATCCGGCGGAAGGCTCCGGAGAGGACCGAGGGATGGCGCCCTCCCCCGGCAGAAATCACCGAAGCCCAGGGTCCCGGCGGAAGATCGGGAGAGAAGAAACCCCCCCTTCTAAGAGAGCTAAAGAAGAAAGGGGGGGCTCCGGAGCAGATTAATAAAATATTTTATTCTGTGTGGTGTTTTTTTTTACTTTACATTTCCCCCATGTGAATGGGTAGAGGTACGATGTACCCCATACTCATTCACATAGGGTGGGGGTCCGGCATCTGGGGGCCCCCTTATTAAAGGGAGCTCGCAGATTCCGATTAGCCCCGCCCGCATACCCCGACAACCAATGGCAAGGGTTGTCGGGAAGAGGCTCTTGTCCCTATCGACATGGGGGCAAGAGTGCTTTGGGGTGGGGGGGCAGTGCCCCCCTCCCCCACAGCACACACTCCCCCATGTTGAGGGCATGCGGTCTGGTACGGCTCAGGAGGGGGGGGGGCGCTCGATCGTCCCCTCCCCCATTCCTGTCCGGGCCAGACTGCATGCTTGGGATGAGGGCTTGGTTTGGATCTGGGGGGGACCCCCGCGCCGAATCGGCGCGGGTTTAACCCCTCACGTTCCGGACCAAGCCTAAGAGCCTAATGTAGCCCTGAAGGGGGACCCGCGCCGATTTCAAGTTTGAAATTTGGCGCCGAGTTCCCCTTCAGGGCTGAAAACAGCTCGGAGATTCCCGTGCGCCGCGTCACGCAGCGCATTCACGGGTACGCCGCTTGGTATTTACCAAGATTTTCACGGCGTACTGACAGGGCGCACGGGAATCCCTGACTTTTCTCTCTGCGCATGCCCAGTATGCAAATGAACCTCCCGAGGTTCAGGCGCACTGTGCAAGCGTACGGGGATCTGTTTTCAAAAAACACTTTCCCTTTCAATTCGGCCCGCCAAACACTTCAAAACACATGTCACTTCACTTCCCCTGCATCCCCCCACCTCCCCCCTTAATAAACTCCCGCCCAAACCCCCGCAATTTATAGTTTAATGTGCCGTGCGCCAGGTCTGTACTGGTGCACAATGCACCCTCTCCTGGGCGCACGGAGCACATTAGTAACTAGGGAAATACACTGCACTAGCAGCGTATTTCTTTAGTAAATGGCCAAACGGCTGCTACTCCTGCTTTTACTCCATGAGTCATGGAGTAAAGGCTTGGTAAATCAGGCCCAAAGTGTCACATAATTGTGAAGTGGAAGGAAAATGATACAAATAAATATGTGAAAAGTGTGTGGGGGAGGGGCATTTGTATGGCGCCCCCCGGAGTCAATACTTTGTAGAACCCCCTTTCTCTACAAGTCTTTTTGGGGGGGTCTCTACCAGCTTTGCACATCTAGAGAGGAACATTTCTCCCTCATTCTTCTTTGTAAAATATCTCACGCTCTGTCAGATTGGATGGAGAGCGTCTGTGATCAGCAATTTTCAAGTCTTGCCACAGATTCTCAATGGGATTTAGGTATGGACTGTGACTGGGTCATTCTAACACATGAATAGGCTTTGATCTAAACCATTCCATTGTAGCTCTGGCTGTACTTTAGGGTCGTTGTCCTGCTGGAAGGTGAACCTCCCCAAGTCTTTTGCAGACGCTAATGCTCCGTACACACGATCCGGCTTTTGCCCAGCCAAACTCACATCGGAATTCCGACGGAGTAAAAGAGAACATGTTCTCTATCTAAACTCCAATGGAATTCCTCGGAATATCCGATGGAAAAACTCAGATGGGGCATACACACGGTCGGAATTTCCGATTGGAAAAAGTCAGTCAGACTTTTTCCATCGGAAATTCAGATCATGTGTACAGGTCATAACAGGTTTTCTTCTAAGATTGTCCTGTATTTGTCTCCATCCATCTTCCCATCAACTCTGACCAGCTTCCCTGTCCCTGCTGAAGAAAAGCATCCCCACCACATGATGCTGCCACCACCATGTTTCACAGTGGGGATGGTGTGTTCAGGGTGATGTGCAGTGTGTGGATGGATGGAGGAGTGGAAGGATGGATGGGGGAGTGGATGGATGGAGGAGTGGAAGGATGGATGGAGACATGGATGGATGGAGGAGTGGAAGGATGGAGACATGGATGAATGGAGGAGTGGAAGGATGGAGACATGGATGGATGGAGGAGTGGATGGATGGAGACATGAAAAAAATGAATTTTGGTGTCATGTGACCAGAGCACCTTCTTCCACATGTTTGCTGTGTCCTCTCCCCCACATGTTTGCTGTGTCCCCTCCCCCACATGGCTTCTCACAAACTGCAAACAGGACTTTTTATGTCTTTCTTTCTCCAATGTCTTTCTTCTTGTCACTCTTCCATAAAGGGCAGATTTGTGGAGAGACCACTAATAGTTGTCCTGTGGACAGATTCTCCCCCCTGAGCTGTGCAGCTCCTCCAGAGTTACCATGGGCCTCTTGGCTGTTTCTCTGATGAATGCTCTCCTTGCCCGGCCCGGTCAGTTTAGGTGGACGGCCGTGTCTTGGTAGGTTTGCAGTTGTGCCGTACTCTTTCCATTTTCCGATGATGGATTGAACAGAGCTCCGTGAGAACTTCAAAGCTTGGCAGATTTTTCTTTATAACCTAACCCTGCTTTATACTTCTCCACAACTTTATCCCTGACCTGTCTGGTGGGTTTCTCGGCATTCATGATGCTGTTTGTTCACTAAGGTTCTCTAACACACCTCTGAGGGCTTCACAGAACAGCTGTATTTATACTGAGATTACATTACACACAGGTGGACTCTATTTACTAATTAGGCGACTTCTGAAGGCAATTGGTTCCCCTAGATTTTAGTTAGGGGTATCAGAGTAAAGGGGGCGCCATACAAATGTCCCTCCCCCACACTTTTTAGATATGTATTTGTAAAAAATGTTGATTTATAATTTTCCTTCCACTTCACAATTATGTGACACTTTGTGTTGGTCTATTCATGGGTCTGAATCGAGCTCCGCTGAAATTTTTTTTATTTAAAGCCAGCAGCTACAAATACTGCAGCTGCTGACTTTTAATATTAGGACACTTACCTGCCCTGGAGTCCAGCGCCGTCCACAGCAGAGGACAAACGATCGCTCATCACTCTGCTGCTCCCCCCGCCATCCTCGGTGAGGGAACCCAGGAAGTGAAGCGCTCCGGCTTCACTGCCCGGTTCCCTACGGCGAATGCGCGAGTCGCGCTGCGCCTGCCGATTGGCTCCCGCTGTGTACTGGGAGCCGAGTGTTCCCAGAACACAACGGGGGGAGGGACGGGAGGTGACGTCATGCCCGCAATCTACCCGCAGACTGTGTGGCCGGAAGTGGGTGCAAATACCTGTTTTTAGACAGGTATCTGCACCCCCCTCCCCCCTGAAAGGTGTCAAATGTTACACCGGAGGGGGGGAGGGTTCCGATCAGCGGGAGTTCCACTTTAGGGTGGAGCTCCGCTTTAAATTACTTTTTTTTCCTTTAGAAATGACATTTTGTGCAGGGACAGTTCTAAACACGGGAAACAAGCGCTACTTTACAGGCATGCTGTACCCCAAACACACCCCCCCCCCCCACCCCCAGGTACAATTTTTTTTTGTTTCACTTTAAGTTTTAAAATTACTGCTCCCGAAAAAACTTCATTTTTTTTTTTGCATTGATACATGTCCCCTGGGGCAGGACCCGGGTCCCCAAACACTCCGCTGGGGCAGGACTAGGGGTGCAACGGATCAAAAAACTCATCTCCCCCCCACTGTAATATACACATCTCCCCCCCACTGTTCACCCCCACCAACTATAGTACCCCCTCGGTGCAAACACCCCCCCTCCTCTCAGTACAAGAGACCCCCCTCCTCTCAGGGCAAGAGACCCCCCCTCCTCTCGGGGCAAGAGACCCCCCCTCCTCTCGGGGCAAGAGACCCCCCCTCCTCTCGGGGCAAGAGACCCCCCCTTCTCTAGGGGCAAGAGACACCCCCTCCTCTAGAGGCAAGAGACCCCCCCTCCTCTCGGGGCAAGAGACCCCCCCCATCCTCTAGGGGCAAGAGACCCCCCTCCTCTAGGGGCAAGAGACCCCCCCTCCTCTCGGGGCAAGAGACCCCCCTCGGGCAGTACAGACACTCCCAGCGTGTGCTTCTTCCCCACGAGTGCGGGCTCCTCCTCTGTGGGTGTAAACAGAGGAGGGCCGCCGCCGGGTTAACCAAGATGGCCGCGGCTCCGGAGCTAGGCCGAAGCCGCAGCCTTTCCTAATGTTATTCCTGCGGCTCCGGAGCTAGGCCGAAGCCGCCGCCTTTCCTAGCGTTATGGCCGCAGCTCCGGAGGTAGGCCGAAGCCGCGGCCATAACGTTAGGAAAAGACCGCGTCTTCGGCCTAGCTCCGGAGCCGCGGACATAACATTAGGAAAGGCCGCGGCTTCGGCCTAGCTCCGGAGCCGCGGCAATCCGTGGATCACAGTGTGTTCCAATCCGAAGGGGGTGACCCCGTTCGGATCACGGATCAACTGTGATCCATTGCACCCCTAGGCAGGACCCGGGTCCCCAAACCCTTTTTATGACAATAACTTGCATATTAACCTTTAAAAATGAACACTTTTGATTTCTCCCGTAGAATTTTAAAGGGTGTTCCACAGCTTTTTCGAAATTTGCCGCGAACAATCCCAACGGGCGAACAGGCAATGTTCGAGTCGAACATAAAGCTCATCCCTACTGCAGACCTCTTTTTTCTTTTCACCCTCTCAATTATCTCTTAATAACCTCCTCGGCTTTGCGCCAATCTTTCTCTAGGCCAAGGAGAGGTCGAGGGAATTCTTTTTCCTGCCCGGGGTTGGTTCTGGTTTCATTATAAAAACCTTCTAGGATTTCGCCGCAACCAGAGAAAAATATTTAAAACACGCCTGACACTCTCATAATTCAAAAGGGCCGGCTAAGCCCCCCGTCTGTGTTTGGATAAAAGAAGTGTGATTGGAATAGAGGATCGTTTTTCCCCCCGTCGTCTTTTTTTCCATAAACCTCTCGGGCTGTTTGTCATTTTCACGGGTCAGAGGGGGACGGAAAAAAGGTGTTTTAGTTGAAGCAGATCTGGCGTGTTGGAGCCAATCTCCATGAAATTAGTCCCGGTATGTGTAAACTGTTTACTTATGAGCCTAAAGGGGGCCCTCCGAATGTGGCCCCTGACATCACCAAAGGGGCACACACAGGGCCAGATCCTCATACATTTACGTTGCTCCTGGGCAGCGTAACGTATGTGATTTACGTTACACCCCCGCAGGTTTACATCCTGATTCTCGGAACACTTACCTGTAAACTTGCGGCGGCGTATCGTTAAATCGCTCGGCGCAAGCCCGCCCAATTCAAATGGGGCGGGCACCATTTAAATTAGGCGCGCTCCCGCGCCGAGCGTACCGCGCATGCTCCGTCGGGTAAATTACCCGACGTGCATTGCGCTAAATGACGTCGCCCCGACGTCATTTGCTTAGACGTTTACGTAAATGGCGTCCAGCGACATTCACTGACGTCTTACGCAAACGACGTAATTTTTTTTTAAATTCGACGCGGGAACGACGGCCATAGTTAACATTGGTTGCCCCTCATAATAGCAGGGGCAACCTTACGCGTCGCGTACGCTACGGAAACGACATAAATTCTCAGCGTCGACCGCGCGTATGTTCGGGAATCTCGCGTACTTACCTCATTTGCATAGACGACGGGGAAAACGACGATGCGACACCTAGCGGCGGGAAAAATAATTGCTTTTAAGATCTGACAGCGTAAGAGCCTTACGCCTGTCAGATCTAATGGGTATCTATGCGTAACTGATTCTAAGGCTCCATTCACACCTAGGCGTTTTAACGCCTGAAGCACGACGCTACAATACGCCGGAGGGTCGAAATCACATTAGTCTCTATGGAGACTGTTCACATCTCAACGCCGAACGCTGAAACGACGATCGCCTGAAGCTCAAACAAGTTCCGGACCCTTTTTTGACGCGCGTATTTGAGCGTTTCCATTTCCCATAGAAAGTAATGGAAACGCTCGATTCAAGCGACTTGCGCGACAACGGGCGTTTGCTACGGGCGTTTCGTCGCTTTAATCAATAGAACTTGTCGCCCATGCAGAAGATTAAAAAAATCTACCAACATAGCAACAAGTGATGAAAAGATGATAATTTTTCCTATTGGCTAAAATAAAAAACGTTGAAGTACAAAAACGTCGGACGACGCTGTATGCAAACGCGCAAATAAGCATGAATACGTGCAACAAAACGCCGGAAAAAAACGACCGACGCTCAGGTGTGAATGCAGCCTAAGAATCAGTCGCATAGATACCCGGGGCCAGATGAGGAGTTACGACGGCGCTAATGGTGTTGCGCCGTCGTAACGCCTTTGAGAATCTGGGCCACAATGTTCAAAATACGGAATGCTGGAGAGAGACTGCAGACTAGAGATACAGTTGCCTTAAAAAAGTATTCATACCCCTTGAAATTTCCCACATGTTCTCATGTTACAACCAAAAACGTAAATGTATTTTATTGGGATTTTATGTGAGAAACCAACACAAAGTGACAGATTCTCAAAGGACTTACGACGGGGCAGCGCCATGTACGCCGTCGTAAGTCCGAATCCGACCCGTCGTATCTATGCGCCTGATTCTTAGAATCAGTTACGCAGAGATATCCATTAGATCTGACAGGCGTAAGTCTCTTACGCCGTCGGATCTAAACTGCAATTTTTTTTTGTCCGCTAGGTGGCGCTTCCATCGAATTCTGCGTCGAGTATGCAAATTAGCTAGATACGCGAATTCCCGAACGTACGCGCGGCCGACGCAGTAAAGTTACGACGTTTACGTTAGGCTTTTCCCGGCGTAATGTTGCCCCTGCTATATGAGGCGCAGCCGATGTTAAGTATGGTCGTCGTTCCCGCGTCGAAATTTTAAAAAGTTACGTCGTTTGCGTAAGTCGTCCGTGAATGGGGCTGGACGTCATTTACGTTCACGTCGAAACCAATGACGTCCTTGCGATGTCATTTGGAGCAATGCACACTGGGATATTTTACGGAACGGCGCATGCGCAGTTCGTTCGGCGCGGGTTGACGCGCTTCATTTAAATGATACACGCTCCCCTACCCGCCGAATTTGAATTCCGCCGGGTGATTTACGCTACGCCGCCGCAACTTTACAGGCAAGTGCTTTGTGAATACGCCCAGTGAGATACGCCCAGTGTACAAGAATCTGGGCCAAAGTGTCACATAATTGTGAAGTGGAAAGAAAATTATAAATTATACAAATATGTGAAAAGTGTGGGGGGGAGGGGCATTTGTATGGCGCCCCCTTTTACTCTGATGCCCCCAACTAAAATCTAGAGGAACCAATTGCCTTCAGAAGTCACCTAATTAGTAAATAGAGTCCACCTATGTGTCATGTAATCTCAGTATAAATACAGCTGTTCTGTGAAGCCCTCAGAGGTTTGTTGGATAACCCTAGTGAACAAACAGCATCATGAGGGCCAGGGAACACACCAGACGGGTCAGGGATAACGTTGTGGAGAAGTATAAAGGACGTCAGGGGACGAAATGGAGCTCTCCTTGGCCAGGCAAGGGGACAGAACGGAGCCGAGCGCTCCGCTGGTGGGCACTGATGAGGTGGCAGACTGGCAGTGAATGACATTATTGAGCTGTACTGTGGGCACTGAGGAGCTGTACTGGTGGGAACTGAGGAGCTGTACTGGTGGGCACTGATGAGGTGGCAGACTGGCAGTAAATGACATTATTGAGCTGTACTGTGGGCACTGAGGAGCTGTACTGGTGGGCACTGAGGAGCTGTACTGGTGGGCAATGATCAGCAGTACTGGTGGGCACTGATGTGATGCACTGGTGGGCACTGATGTGATGCACTGGTTGGCACTGGTGAGATGCACTGGTTGGCACTGGTGAGGTGGCACTGATGAACACTGATAGGCTGCACTGGTGGGCACTAATGAGGTGGCACTGATGGGCTGCACTGGTGGGCACTAATGGACACTAATAGGATGCACTGGTAGGCACTGATGAGGTGGCACTGGTGGGCACTGATGAGGTGGCACTAGTGGGCACTGATGAGGTGGCACTGGTGGGCACTAATGGATACTGATAGGCTGCACTGGTGGGCACTGATGTGGCACTGACAGGCTGAATTGGTGGGCACTAATAGGCTGCACCCCACCTCTCCACCCTAAACAATAACCTCCTCCCCACAGTAGATTTGCCGAGATGAAGGAAAAAGAAAAAAAAATCGGCCTAAAATATCGGCCGCAAAAATCGGCAACATATATCGGCCGCCCCGATTTCTAAATATCGGCATCGGCCAGAGAAAAACCCATATCGGTCTACCTCTATCACACAAAGCTTCTGTTCAATCCATCATCGGAAAATGGAAAGAGTATGGCTCAACTGCAAACCTACTAAGATATGGCCGTCCACCTAAACTGACCTGGCCGGGCAAGGAGAGCATTCATCAGAGAAGCAGCCAAGAGGCCCATGGTAACTCTGGAGGAGCTGCACAGCTCAGGGGGGAGAATCTGTCCACAGGACAACTATTAGTGGTCTCTCCACAAATCTGCCCTTTATGGAAGAGTGAGAAGAAGAAAGACATTGGGGAAAGAAAGACATAAGAAGTCCTGTCTGCAGTTTGTGAGAAGCCATGTGGGGGAGGGGACACAGCAAACATGTGGGGGAGGGGACACAGCAAACATGTGGAAGAAGGTGCTCTGGTCACATGACACCAAAATTCAACTTTTTGGCCGTGTGGGGGGAAACTAACACCGCACATCACCCTGAACACACCATTCTTCAGCAGGGACAGGGAAGCTGGTCAGAGTTGATGGGAAGCTGGATGGAAACAAATACAGGACAATCTTTTTTTTAAATCAAAAACGACGTTTATTGAGCATAAAGGTGAAGGATTACAGACGTATGGATAACCGGTGCAACATGCACCACAAGCAAGAATACAATGCAATGTCAAGTACACAGACCAAACAAACACTTTAAAGGAAGGGCGGGATAGATATATAGAACAACATATGAGGAGGGGGCAAAGCTGTGGGCCCGAGGTCGGAAGAGTCCGAAGAACAACATAAAGGAGCTCATTCATCAGGAGGAACACAGGTGGAAGCCTCCCCCAACCATCTGTCCCAGACTTTATGATATTTATTAGGGCAGCCTCTGTGGACATAGAGCAGCTTTTTAAAGGGTAGGGTTGCATTGACGGTTATGATCCATTGCTGCAGTGTCGGGGGGGGGGTCCCCGCATCCAAGTTCTAGCTATCTGAAGCCTGGCGAGGAATAATGTCTCCTGTAAAAAGGTATTAAGATATTTCTCGGCTTCAGACAGGGAGAAGAGGCCAAACAAACATTGGCGGGGGCACAAGGACAGTGGTGATCCCATGCGGTCGTGAAGGAACCGGACCACCTGAGCCCAGAAGCCTTGCACACCGGGGCATTCTCCAAATGAGGTGATAAAAGGAGGCATTAGAGTGGTCACAGCCCGGGCAGTTGGGGTTGCTACCTGGCTTAAACTTCGAGATGCGGTGCGGTGTCAGGTAGGACCGATGCAGGATGTACAATTGAGTGAGGCGATCTGAGAGTTTGGGAGAAACTAACCTGCAATTGAGAAGGACTTCGTCCCAGTCCTCCGACGACACCACCCCCAAGTCAGGTTCCCAACGGGACTTAACCTGCCGGAGAGTGATGGTCGCCGAAGGCGCCAGTAGGTAGGAGTAGAATTGGGAGATCAGTCTCTGGGGGTCCGAGCCCAAAACAATGTCAACGGGCAGCGGAATCTCCAGCGTGGGGATGTTAGCATTAAATTGTGTGGTGAGTGCATGTCGGAGCTGGAGGTAACGGAAAAACATGTGATTAGGTAAAGTGTGGGTTTCCTTGAGGGACTGGAAGGTCCTAACCGACCCGTGGGCCACAACCTGCGTCAGATATATAACTCCGCTCTTGATCCAAATACCGTGATCAGGGACCGTAGCAAGTTCGGGTAGGCGAGGGTTGTCCCATAGGGGAGTGTGTGAGTGTGGAGACGGTGCCTCGCCGACCGACATGGCGATTTGCCAAATTTTACGGTGGTGAAAAAGCAGTTGGTGTCTATCGCCCGTCCGCTGAGAGACGCGGGGCTCGCAAAATAGAATCTGAAAGGGGTGCGAGACCAAGCCAGGTGCCCTAGAGCAGACCATGGCCAGGTAACGCTTCTTGTCTGAATGATGAAAGTGGTAGAGGTGGGAAAGTTGGGATGCGACATAATAGAGAAAAAGGTCCGGGACCGATGCGCCGCCCTGACTGGCGGGGCATTTCAGCGCCCGCCACGATAGTTTGTGCCGTGATGGACCCCAGATGAACGAGTTAATAATAGATTCCATGGCTTTAAAAATGCGGGGAGGGATGTACAGCGGGGCATGCCAAAAAGCGTAGAGCAACTTCGGGAGTAGAATCATTTTAACGAGACTTATGCGACCCATAACTCCTAGGGGTAATCGGGACCATGCTTGCGTCTTGGTCTTAAGGACATCAAACAGGGGTTCAATGTTGAGATGCATGTAGTCAAGTGGGGATCTAGTGACGTAAACACCCAAATATTTAATGACATCTGTTCTCACCAGAGGGAGGGATGCCTGCACCGCGGTGGGGGGGCCTAGATCTAGGGGAAGGACATGGGACTTGGACCAATTTATTTGTAGGCCCGAGAATTTCCCAAATTGCGTTATGACTTGAAGGGCTGCTTGAAGTGAGGGACCCGCATCCGAAAGGTAGAGGAGCATGTCATCAGCGTATAGACTGAGTAGCTCAGTGACTCGACCGCAGCGCAATCCGCTAATCCCGGGATGGTGTCGCAGGGCAATGCAAAGAGGCTCCACTGCAAGGGCATAAAGCATGGGCGAGACCGGGCAGCCCTGACGAGTGCCCCGAAACAGGGAGAAGGGGGATGAGATCCTGCCATTAACTCTGATGCGCGCCGTTGGGGCATGATAAAGAAGTTGGAGCCACTTAATGAAGTGGGGGCCGAAGCCAAATCTACCAAGGCACTCCCACAGGTACTTCCACTCGACCGAGTCGAAGGCCTTGGCGGCGTCCAGGCTAACTATCACTCTGGAGCCCACCTCCACATGTTGGGCCTGAAGGTTCATGTGTAACCTGCGGAGATTGAACGCTGTGTTTTTATTAGGCATGAAACCAGTCTGGTCGGGGTGTATTAAGCTAGTGATGACTTTATTAAGGCGTAGGGCGAGGATCTTAGCAAGGATTTTCACATCCAATTGGAGAAGTGAGATGGGTCGGTAGGATTCAGGAAGCAAGGGGTCCTTGCCAGGCTTCGGTATGAGGACAATTAGAGCCTCGCTCATGGAGGAGGGAAGAGTGCCCGTATCAAAGGCATAGTTGTAAAGCGCACAAAGCCTGGGAACAAGGGTCCCCTGAAACTGTTTGTAGAATTCGAGGGGAATCCCGTCGGAGCCCGGAGTTTTAGAAGTAGGGAGGCTTGCTAGGGCCCCCTCCACGCACACGGCGGTGATGGGGGCCTCCAGCAAAGAGGCCTGGTCCGGGGACAGCGTGGGAAAAGTGACATCCCGCAGAAGAGCGGAGAGCTCCTCCGTGGATTGTTGTGCAGTAGAAGCGTAAAGCTTAGAGTAAAAGGACCTAAACTCTTCTGCCACCCGGTCGGGGTCCGAGAGCAAGGCTCCGGACGCCGACCGGAGAGCCACGATCACCGGGGGTTTATGATCAAGGTGAGCCATGTAGGCAAGGAGTCGCCCAGCCCGTTCACCATGTTCATATGTGCGCTGCTTGCTAAAGAAAATACCACGGCGCGCTTTTTCAAGGTGTAGTTGATCTGTCAGCCTGGTTTGTAGACGTAGCTGAGAGGCATTGGTTTCGGACGGGTCGGCCTGGAAGGTCCGCTCGAGGGCATCCAGCTGCTCCTCCGCCCGAAGGATCAGCAGTTTAGATGAGGCCTTATGCCTATTGATACGGGAGGATAGAATCATACGAACATGAAGCTTGAATGCCTCCCAAACAGGACCCACCGAAGCAGAGCCGTCATTTGCCGTAAAAAAGCGGTCCCATTCTGACCCAATAGAGACCAGGTCTGGGAGAACGCTCAGCCAGAATGGATTCAAGCGCCAAGTCTGGACCGCAGGAGGCGTCGGGAGCCTGAGCTTGACCCAGTACGGGGAGTGGTCTGAGAGTGTCCTAGTGTCAAAGCCAACGTCGAGAATGTGTGGGAGAAGGGAGGGAGCTACCAAAATAAGGTCTATACGGGACATTACTGCACGGGAAGGGGTAAAGCAGGAGAATTTGAGCAGTGTCGGGTGCTTGTGCCGCCTGGTGTCAGTGAGGGCGAAGTCAGTGAGGAACCTACCAAACCGGGTAGTTCCCGGTAGGGAACCCAGTGGGGCGCGCGAGCCCAGTCTGTCCAGGGACGGTGAAATGACCATATTGAAATCGCCCGCCCATATAGCGGGTACAGACGGGTGTAATGCCATAAAGGCCACCCCCCGCTGTAGCACCTCGAATTGAAAGGGAGGGGGAACATAATAGGCAAGGAGGAGTACTTCAAGGCCTCCGACGGTGGCGTGCAAAAATAGATATCGACCGTGGGGGTCAGATTGCAGGGTATGGAGTTCAAATTGTTGCGACCTCGCCACAAGCACCGCGACTCCCCGGGAGTTAGAAGTGTGAGGGGCCTGATAAACCCAACCCACCCAGGCTTTTCTGAGGCACAGCTGTTTTTGACCCGCTAGGTGTGTCTCTACTAAAACGGAGATATCAGCATGTTGGGACTTTAAGTGTGAAAGGACTGCCGACCGTTTAACACGGTCGCCCAGTCCACGGACGTTCCAGGTTACAATCTTAAGGGTTGCCATGAGTGGATGTGGGGATGGAGGGAGCAGGGGGGGTCGGCACCCAGTCCTGGGCACACCTGTATGGGATAACCAGAGGGCGTCGAGCGGAGGTCCCACGTTCCCGGGGGGCCCATACGGAGCCCAGACCGGGAAGGTGGGAGAACCATCCAGCACAGTGGAGCCCGCACACTTCCAACAATAGCACAGTAGCACACACAATAAGTTTTGTACGGTACATTGACATCAATACTGAAAAAAAAAGAAAAAAGCAAAAAACTTCTGAAAAAGAAAATAAAACATAACATTACAGTTAACATGAAAACATGTCCTGCATGAACACTGGACCGACATAGCAGGCATAACACCCCACCTCCCACCAAATGTCTGAGGGTAGGGGCCGGCCAGGGAAACTTTAGCTTTGTGGCGGTTACCAGGGGCGATGACATTGCCCAAAGTTCGGGGCAACCAGCACAGTTGGGGGGACGAACAAACTGCAAAGCACACATCGTTGCAAGAGGGATGTCCGTTCAAGTGGGACATCGGTGTGGATGGTTCGCCCGTGACTTATGACAGGATAGCAATATCTGGGGGGGGCTCATAAAAAAGGGGGAGAAAATCAAAACGAAAAAGTGGGGGAAGGGAGGGCCCCCCTGTCCAGTTAGGGGGAATAGGCAAGGGTCAAAAAAAAAGGGGGGGGGGAGAAGGGAAGGCCCAAGGGCAGCGCATCCAACTCACGGTTAAAGAGTCTTCACATCGTGGACAGCGGTGCCAGGGATGCGTGGGACGCCGGCGAGGCAAGCCAGGGTCGCAGGGTTAATCACGAGACGGGCCAGCTCCATTGCGCCGCTCCAGCCAGGAGAGGACAGCTTGAGGATCTTCGAAGAATTGAGCTTTGCCGTCGCATACGATTCTGAGCCTTGCAGGAAAAAGCATAGCGTAGGGCAGGTGATGCACGCGGAGCTGCCGCTTGGCCTCCGTGAAGCGCGCCCGCTTTTTCTGTACCTCAGAGGAGAAGTCAGGATATACTGCAACCGTCGTGTTGCCGAGGGGGATGTTTCCCTTTTCACGGGTGAGCCTAAGCACTGCGTCCCGGTCACGATAGTTGAGCAGCTTGGCTATGAAAGTCCTCGGAGGTGCTCCCTCAGGGGGGGGTTTAGCGGCAAGACGATGGGCGCGCTCCACAACAAAGGTGGAGGAGAAGGCCTCCCTGCCGAAAGTTTTGACCAGTAGGTTCTCCAGGTAAGTGGGGGGGTCCCCTCCTTCCGACCGCTCAGGGAGCCCCACGAAGCGCAGATTACACCTCCGAAGGCGGTTCTCCATGTCATCCTGCTTGGAGAGAACCGCGTGGAGCTGATGCTGTAGATGTTCCACAGTGACCTGGAGCGGGTGCAGGCCCTCCTCCACGTGCTCGAGCCGGCGCTCTGTTTCCGACACACGCTCCCTCAGCTTATGCATATCATGGCGGATGTGCTATATATCGACCTTCACCTCCTCAATCTTGGAGGTGAGGGAAGTTTGGCAGGCAGCGATGGCTTCCAGGACCCGGGCTGTGTCTCCGGAGGGACGGACCTCACCATCAGGGAGCGCGGCGGCGCCATCTTCCTCCCCCAGGTCACGATCTACATGGCGGGTTTTGTCGGGTTTAGCGGAGGCTCCGGGCTTTTTTGGGGGTGACATCTTGTACCCAGGTAGTTGAGGCAAGGATAAGTGAGCCTGTGGCCAATTTGCAGGGAGGATTCCCCCAGGATGCAAATTAAAGGATCAGTCACGAGCGGAGCTCTCACCCAACACTTCTTACTCCATGCAGCTCCAGACCACGCCCCAATACAGGACAATCTTAGAAGAAAACCTGTTAGAGTCTGCAAAAGACTTGAGACCGGGGGGGGGGCAGTTAACCTTCCAGCAGGACAACGACCCTAAAGTACAGCCAGAGCTGCAATGGAATGGTTTAGATCAAAGCCTATTCATGTGTTAGAATGGCCCAGTCACAGTCCAGACCTAAATCCCATTGAGAATCTGTGGCAAGACTTGAAAATTGCTGATCACAGATGCTCTCCATCCAATCTGACAGAGCTTGAGATATTTTACAAAGAAGAATGGGAAAAAATCACACTGCAGACCTAATAGAGGAAATGAGGCTCAGAGACAAGATGGACAGGATACATTGTTGGCTGCCATGGGCGGCCAGTTTATTGTGGGCACACAGATGCTGCCTCCCCCTATCCATGCCCCACCGCCCTCCCTATCCATGCGCCCGGCCCCTTTCAGGACGCCGGGCGCAAGAATTCCTATGGTGGGGGTGTTTTTTGAAATACGGATTAGAGCCATAGACTCTAATATGCTTTAAAATAGGGTGGTCTCGGGGTGCAGAGCATTGCGTCCGGAACCCACCCAAGTGGGGGGGGGGCGCTGGAGACACTCGGAGCCGCTCGGATGCGCTCAGAGCCACTCGGAAAAACTCTGTTCCTGAGTGTCTCTGAGCCTCTCTGGGTGTCTGAGTGTTTCCGAGTGTCTCCGGCGCCCCCCACACCTCTGGCCACATGTGGTACTTACATACTCCCCATGTTGAGGGCATGTGGCCTGGTACGGTTCAGGAAGGGGGGGGCTCTCGTCCCCCCTCTTTTCCTGCGGCCGGCCAGGTTAACGTGCTCGGATAAGGGGTCTGGAGTGGATTTTTGGGGGAACTCCACGCCATTTTTTTTAAAATTTGAGGTGGAGATCCCCTTAAAATCCACACCAGACCTGAAGGGCCTGGGATGGATATTTGGGGGATACCCCCACGTCATTTTTTTTTTTAATTGATGGCGGGGTTCCTGTTAATATCCATTCCAGACCTGAAGGGCCTGGTAATTGAATTTGGGGGGGAGCCCCACGTCATTTTTTTTTTTAATCAATGACTTTTATCTGTATTGCCGGAAGCCGACAATTCATTATAGCCGCAAGTCCGGTTATAAATGACTTTTTCTCCTTCAGAAATTACACTTTGTGCAGAGACAGTTCTAAGCACGGGAAACATGCGCTATTTCACAGGCATACTATAGACCCCCCCCCCCCCCCCCAGGTACGAAATTTAAAGGAATATTTCACTTTTATTGTTTCACTTTTAGCATTACTAAAATCACTGCTCCCGAAAAAACGAACGTTTTTAAAACTTTTTTTTTGCATTGATACATGTTTCCTGGGGCAGGGCCCGGGTCCCCAAACACTTTTTAAGACAATAAATTGCATATTAGCCTTTAAAATGAGCACTTTAGATTTCTCCCATAGACTTTAAGAGGGTGTTCCGCGGCTTTTCGAATTTGCCGCGAACACCCCAAATTGTTCGCTGTTCGCCGAACGGGCAATGTTTGAGTAGAAAATGAGTTTGACTCGAACTCGAAGCTCATCCCTATCCATAAATGACTCGCCTTGTTGTCAACAGTAAACCCAACAGCACTTCAGGGAAACTTCCTTCCCACCGCTTGTACTCACAGTTGTTCTTTTGGTTATTCATAGCCTGATAGAAAGTGAATCCAAGCCTTAGTGAAAGTAGTCGGGTGAACACAAATTTTCCTGAACAAATAGGTAGATTCAGTAAGAGTTAGGCCGACTTATCAGTAGATAAGCCGACCTAACTCAGAATCTACGCCGACTTATGTATAAGCGTATGCTCAAACAGAGATACGCTTAAACATATCTAAGATACGCCGGCTTGCGCCGTCCTATCTTAGATTGCAATATTTTGGATGGCCGCTAGGTGGCGCTTCCATTGCGGTCGGCGTAGAATATGTAAATGAGGAGATACGCCGATTCACGAACGTACGCCCGGCCGCCGCAGTACTTTTACGCCGTTTACGTAAGAGATAGGCCGCGTAAAGTTAGAGCTAGGCCCTAGTGGAATAGTAATGTCAAGTATGGCCGCCGTTCCCGTGTCGAAATTCTAATTTTTTACGTCGTTTGCGTAAGTCGTCTGTGAATCGGGATTTACGTAAGTTTACGTCCACGTCGAAATCAATAGGCCCGTGCGGCGTACTTAGCCACAATGCACACTGGGAAATGTAGGCGCCCGGCGCATGCGCAGTTCGCAAAAAAACGTAAAAAACGTAAGGTCAAGCACAATTAGCATACAACACGCCCCCCTAACACACATTTGAATTAGGCGCCCTTACGCCCGCCGATTTAGGCTACGCCGCCGTAACTTAGCAGGTAAGTACATTGTGAATCATGTACTTGCCTAGCTAACTTACGGCGGCGTAGTGTAAATGCCTTAAGCTACGCCGCCGCAAAGTTAAGAAAATGTACCTGAATCTATCTAAATGTGCAGAACCATCGGAGCCCAAAAACTCCGACACCCCCAAAGAAATTCAGATAAATAAGAGGTCCTGCTTGTTAACCACTTAACGACCGCCGCACGCCTATATACGTCCGCACAATGGCACGGACAGGCAGAAGGGCGTATATATATGCCCTTGCCTTCTAGCGGGTGGGGGGTCCGATCGGGACCCCCTCCGCTGCGTGCGGCGGTCGGGTCCCCTCGGGGAGCGATCCGGGACGACGGCGTGGCTATCCGTTTATAGCCGCTCTGTCGCGATCGCTCCCCGGAGCTGAAGAACGGGGAGAGCCGTATGTAAACACGGCTTCCCCGTGCTTCACTGTGGCGGCGTCATCGATCGAGTGATCCCTTTTATAGGGAGACTCGATCGATGACGTCAGTCCTACAGCCACACCCCCCTACAGTTGTAAACACACACTAGGTGAACCCCAACTCCTACAGCGCCCCCTGTGGTTAACTCCCAAACTGCAACTGTCATTTTCACAATAAACAACGCAATTTAAATGCATTTTTTGCTGTGAAAATGACAATTGTCCCAAAAATGTGTCAAAATTGTCCGAAGTGTCCGCCATAATGTCGCAGTCACGAAAAAAATCGCTGATCGCCGCCATTAGTAGTAAAAAAAAAAAAAAATAATAAAAATGCAATAAAACTATCCCCTATTTTGTAAACACTATAAATCTTGCGCAAACCAATCGATAAACGCTTATTGCGATTTTTTTTACCAAAAATAGGTAGAAGAATACGTATCGGCCTAAACTGAGGAAAAAAATTTTTTTTAAATATGTTTTTGGGGGATTTTTATTATAGCAAAAAGTAAAAAATATTGAATTTTCAAAATTGTCGCTCTATTTTTGTTTATAGCGCAAAAAATAAAAAACGCAGAGGTGATCAAATACCACCAAAAGAAAGCTCTATTTGTGGGAAAAAAAGGACGCCAATTTTGTTTGGGAGCCACGTCGCACGACCGCGCAATTGTCTGTTAAAGCGACGCAGTCCCGAATCGCAAAACCTGGCCTGGGCATTTAGCTGCAAAATGGTCCGGGGCTTAAGCGGTTAAACTTCTATTTGTTCTCTGCACTGTGATTGGACGGTTCATCTCGTCCCCCTCCATTCATCAGACCGTCTTTTACATTGTTATTCATTTTCCTTCAGTCGCTTATAACAACATAAAGAAAACACACAATGCATTTTAACTCGCCTGTTTTGTAGTTAATGTCTTCCTAACAATGAATAAATCCGGCGAATCGCCATCACCGCGACATTCATCACCCGTCCCATCCAACATCGCCGGATAATAAAACGCTCCTTCAAGGAAATTGGCTGCATTGAGTTTGAAACTTTTCGAAGATATACTTGATTGGAAAACTTTATAAAGACAATTTTAAACCCCAATCACCTCATATAAGATGCAGGGCCGTCTTTAACCACTTCAGCCCCGGAAGGATTTGGCTGCCCAATGACCGGGCCACTTTTTTCGATTCGGCGCTGCGTCGCTTTAACTGACAATTGCGCGGTCATGCGACGCTGTACACAGACTACATTTTTATCATTTTGTTCACACAAATAGGCCCAGATTCACAAAGACTTATGACGTCGTAAGTCCGAATGGCCGACGTCGTATCTATGCGCCTGATTCATAAAATCAGTTACGCATAGATTTGGCCAAGATACGAGCGGCGTAAGTCTCCTACGCCGTCGTCTCTTGGGGTGCATATTTACGCTGGCCGCTAGGGGGCGCTTTCGTTGCTTTCTGCGTCGAATATGTAAATGAGAAAGATACGCCGATTCACGAACGTACGTACGACCCGTCGCAATTAGTTACGCCGTTTACGTAAGACATACGCCGGCGTAAAGATAAAGCTGCTCTCTAGGTGGCGCAGCCCATGCAAAGTATGGACGTCAGAACAAGCGTATCTTTTTACGTCATTTACGTGAATGGGGCTGTGCGTAGGTTACGTTCACGTCACAGGCATTGAGCCGGCGTATCTTTGGGCGTAAATACGACGTGATACTGAGCATGCGCCGTTCGTTCGGCCATGCATCTACATGGGGTCAAGCCTAATTTAAATACAACACGCCCACGACCTGCCTACTTTGAATTCCGCGCCCTTACGCCGGCCCATTTACGCTACGCCGCCGTAACTTAGGGCGCAAGTGCTTTGTGAATACAGCACTTGCCTCTCTAAGTTGCGGCGGCGTAGCGAAAATACGATACGCTACGCCCGCACAACGTAAAGCTGCCCTACGTGAATCTAGGTCATAGAGTTTTCTTTTGGTGGTATTTGATCACCTCTGTTTTTTTTTTTTGATACATAAACAAAAAAAAAAAGACTGGACATTTTGAAAAAATAATACATTTTAACCACTTACGGCCCGCCCGCCGCGCCCGCCGCAGTTTTACTGATAACTTTGAAGAGGAATGCTGTTGTTTTGGTAGCAGCTAGCTACCATAACCTCGGTATCCTCTTCTTCAGCGGGCGGTCCTCTACAAGATAAAAGTGGTCTCTGCGGCGGATTCGCCGTGAGATCACTTTTATCGACGGCGGGAGAGCTCCCGCCGCTCTCTGGTGCCCTCCGCCGCTTACCGGAGCCGTCGGTAGCGGCGGAGGCGAACCGGTCCTGTGCCTTGCTGTGTGTGGAGACCAGTGAGGGGAAGATGGTCCCCCCCACCCGTTTCCATATCACTGCAGGGCGGAAGTGACGTCAAAACATCACTTCCGCCCATACGTCGTAAAGGGACTTTTTTGTTGTAATTTTTTCAAATGGCAATTTATTTTTTATTTATTTTATTGCATTTAAGTCCAAGTATGAAATCTGAGGTCTTTTTTGACCCCAGATCTCATATTTAACCACTTCCATACCAGGCACTTACGCACCTTCCCGCCCAAGCCAATTTTCAGCTTTCAGCACTGTCGCACTTTGAATGGCAATTGCGCGGTCGTGCTACACTGTACCCAAACAAAATTGGCGTCCTTTTTCCCCCACAAATAAAGCTTTCTTTTGGTGGTATTTGATCACCTCTGCGATTTTTTTTTTTTTGCGCAACAACTGAAAAAAGACTGAAAATTTTGAAAAAAAAATACGTTTTTATTTTTTTCTGTTAATTTTTTTGTAAATAAGTAAGTTTTCTCTTTCAATTACGGGCACTGATATGGCGGCACTGATGGGCACCGATGAGATGGCACTGATGGACATCGATGAGGTAGTACTGATGGGCACAGATAAGGTGGCACTGATTGGCGGCGCTGGAATTCGGCACTGATGGGCACACACGGGCGGCACTGATGGGCACACACGGGCGGCACTGATGGGCACACATGGGCGGCACTGATGGGCACACATGGGCGTCACTGATGGGCACACATGGGCGGCACTGGGCACTCATAGGCGGCACAGATGGGCACTCATGGGGGGCACTTATGGGTGGCACTGATGGATACTTATGGGTGGCACAGATGGGCACTGATAGGTGGGCACTGGGCATGGATGGGCACTGTGGGGTGGCACTGATGGACACTGTGGGGTGGCACTGATGGACACTGTGGGGTGGCACTGATGGACACTGTGGGGCGGCACTGATTTGCCTATGTTGCCAGTCAGTGCCCATTTGTGGGCACTGATTGGCATCTTTTTTTTTTTTCCAACCTTTTTTTTTTTCTGGATTTTTTTGTTTTTGTTTTTGGGGGCTGTTTTTTACAGTTTGCCCTTCCAGGGTGGGCATCCCTGGTGGTCCAGTGTGGCGATCCGAGGGGGGGCTGCGCTGATAAACAATCAGCGCGAACCCCCCCTGTCAGGAGAGGCGCCGATCGGCTCTCCTCTACTCGCGTCTGTCAGACGCAAGTGAGGAAGAGCCATCGACGGCTCTTCCTGTTTACATCGCGATCAGCCGTGATTGGACACGGCTGATCACGTAGTAAAGAGCCTCCGTGAGAGACTCTTTACCGAGATCGGTGTTGCGGGGTGTCAGACTGACACCCCGCAACAACGATCGCCGCGATGCGCGCCCCCGGGGGCACGCAGCGGCTCAGAATCCTGAGGACGTCATATGACGTCCAGTCAGGATTCTACAACCACTTTGCCGACGTCAATATGTCATTGGCAGGCAGCAAGTGGTTAAGAGGACCTGTCATGCTTTTTTTCGATTACAAGGGATGTTTACATCTTTGTTGTTCATACAACATTAGAATTCTTCTATAGCTTGTGGGCGGAGCATTCGCCCGGAAATGTACGATGTACAGTTTCGCTGCTCCGTCGAATCTTCTTTGAACATTCGACAGACACCATAAGCCTTCAATGACAGATTCCACCTCAATTCATTCGGATTTTCGGACGAATGCATTTTCTAAAAACGAAATGAATAAAAACGAATTTCGGGAGTAACGAAATAAATGTATTTTTCGGGCGAAAACGAAATTCCGAAACTAAATATTTCAGTGTGCGCAGGTCTAGAAATTAACCTTTAGTCAACGCCCGCCTGCCGTATTGTAAAATGACGGGCGCAAGGCAGCTCTCTCGTTCTCGGACGACATCATATGACCTTGCCCCACTACCTGCGGGTACACAAGCGTGTCGATCGGTGGTCCCCTCTGTCCCTGCGAAATGGTGCATTTCCGATCCCGGTAAAGAGCCGATGACGAGGCTCTTTACCCATCGTATCAGCTGTGTCCAAGCACGGATATGACGGGTATCGCCATTCCTCTCCTCACACTCGAGATCCGATCAGCGGCATTTCCTCACAGGCGAGATTTGCACAGATAATCAGGGCAATGATCATCAGTGCAGCCCCAACAGTACCCACCAGTGATGCCAGTCAGTGCCCATCAGTGATGCCAATTAGTGCTCATCAGTAATGCCAATCAGTGCCCATCAGTGATGCCAATCAGTGCTCATTAGTAATGCCAATCTGTGCCCATCGGTAATGCCAATCAGTGCCCATCAGTGATGCCAATCAGTGCTCATTAGTAATGCCAATCTGTGCCCATCGGTAATGCCAATCAGTGCCCATCGGTGATGCCAATTAGTGCTCATGAGTAATGCCAATCAGTGCATATCAGTGATACCAATCAGTGCTCGATAGTAATGCCAATCTGTGCCCATCGGTAATGCCAATCAGTGCCCATCAGTGATGCCAATCAGTGCTCATCAGTAATGCCAATCAATGTCGATCGGTAATGCCAATCAGTGCCCATCAGTGATGCCAATCAGTGCTCATTAGTAATGCCAATCAGTGCCCATTGGTGATGCGAATTAGTGCTCATGAGTAATGCCAATCAGTGCATATCAGTGATACCAATCAGTGCTCGATAGTAATGCCAATCTGTGCCCATCGGTAATGCCAATCAGTGCCCAGTGATGCCAATTAGTGCTCATGAGTAATGCCAATCAGTGATGCCAATTAGTGCTCATCAGTAATGCCAGTCAGTGCCCATCAGTGATGCCAATAAGTGCCCATCAGTGATGCCAATCAGTGCCCATCGGTGATGCCAGTCAGTACCCATCAGTGATGCCAATTAGTGCTCATCAGTAATGCCAGTCAGTGCCCATCAGTGATGCCAATCAATGCTCATCGGTAATGCCAATCAGTGCCCATCAGTGATGCCAATCAGTGCTCATCGGTGATACCAATTAGTACCCATCAGCAATGCCAATCAGTGCCCATCAATGATGCCAGTCAGTGCTGCCTTTCAGTGCTCATCAGTGCCGCGCATCTTGCCAATTATTGTTGCGATGGGTTGCGGCACTTTCCTTTCTATCTAATTCATACGTTATACAGAAGTTGTGTGTCTTCTCTACATAGAAGGTCTGAAAGCTTCGGCATCCTTCCACCAAATTCAGGAACGCAGGAAAAATGTATTATCCCCCCTTCCCCCGGAGGAGGATCAGCGAGCCGATCACAGAGCGGATCAGCGAGCCGATCACAGAGCAGGAGATGATAAAATATCACTAAACGGCACGCGGTTGGATAATAAACATTATATAGTACAACACTTTCCTTCTGTGAATTTGCACGGCTGCCAGTTCTGGTTCCCCGGCGTGTCGCGGCGCGCCGTTATAGAGAAGATATGGGCAGCTGGTGACATATATTCCGCTCTGTGGGCACCACGAAGGACGCCGTCACTTTCCCCGACTCCTCGGAAATTTCTCAGAAACGAGGAGACAACTTCCTACGACGGAATGTAGTGTGGCGCATGCGACCCTCCGCAGTCATTTCATTGGGAGATGATGTTGGGCGTTTAGAGGGAGCGATCCATCACCGATCGCTGAGCCCGTCCAATTGGTTGCACTATGGGGGCTCCAGAAAGGCCGATTAAATTGTCTTGTTTAGTGAATTCTGTTTGGAATGTAACATCCGTGCCGAGACTCTCAAAAATAGTTATTTCTCCGGCACCGGGGGAAGGGAACGGGGAAATGTTCAGGTTGGAGGTCACATTGTTGTTTGTATAAAAAAGAGCACGTGTTATACAAAAATGAACCTCGTCCTTCTGTCCGCCTCATCCATCTGCCCGCCTAGTCCTTCTGCCCGCCTCGTCCTTCTGCCCGCCTCGTCCTTCTGCCCGCCTCGTCCTTCTGCCCGCCTCGTCCTTCTGCCCGCCTCGTCCCTCTGCCCGCCTCGTCCCTCTGCCCGCCTCGTCCCTCTGTCCGCCTCGTCCCTCTGTCCGCCTCGTCCCTCTGTCCGCCTCGTCCCTCTGTCCGCCTCGTCCTTCTGTCCGCCTCGTCCTTTTGTCCGCCTCGTCCTTCTGTCCGCCTCGTCCTTCTGCCCGCCTCGTCCTTCTGCCCGCCTCGTCCTTCTGTCTGCTCCGTACTGTCCGCCTAGTCCTTCTGCCCGCCTCGTCCATCTGCCCGCCTCGTCCATCTGCCCGCCTCGTCCTTCTGTCTGCCTCGTCCTTCTGTCCGCCTCGTCCTTCTGTCCGCTCTGTCCTGTCCGCCTCATCCATCTGCCCGCCTCGTTCTTCTGTCAGCCTCGTCCTTCTGTCCGCCTCGTCCATCTGCCCGCCTCGTCCTTCTGTCCGCCTCGTCCTTCTGTCCGCCTCGTCCTTCTGTCCGCCTCGTCCTTCTGCCCGCCTCGTCCTTCTGCCCGCCTCGTCCTTCTGCCCGCCTCGTCCGTCTGCCCGCCTCGTCCCTCTGTCCGCCTCGTCCTTCTGTCTGCCTCGTCCCTCTGTCCGCCTCGCCCATCTGTCCGCCTCGTCCTTCTGTCCGCCTCGTCCTTCTGTCCGCCTCGTCCTTCAGTCCGCCTCGTCCTTCAGTCCGCCTCGTCCTTCTGTCCGCCTCGTCCTTCTGTCCGCCTCGTCCTTCTGCCCGCCTCGTCCTTCTGTCCGCCTCGTCCTTCTGTCCGCCTCGTCCTTCTGTCCGCCTCGTCCTTCTGCCCGCCTCTTCCTTCTGTCCGCCTCGTCCTTCTGTCAGCCTCGTCCATCTGCCCGCCTCGTCCTTCTGTCGACCTTCTCCTTCTGCCCGCCTCGTCCATCTGCCCGCCTCGTCCTTCTGTCGGCCTTCTCCTTCTGCCCGCCTCGTCCTTCTGCCCGCCTCGTCCTTCTGCCCGCCTCGTCCATCTGCCCGCCTCGTCCATCTGCCCGCCTCGTCCTTCTGTCCGCCTCGTCCTTCTGCCCGCCACGTCCTTCTGCCCGCGTCGTCCTTCTGCCCGCGTCGTCCTTCTGCCCGCCTCGTTCTTCTGTCCGCTCCATCCTGTCCGCCTTGTCCATCTGTCCGCCTCGTCCTTCTGCCCGCATCGTCCTTCTGTCTGCCTCGTCCTTCTGTCTGCCTCGTCCTTCTGCCCGCCTCGTCCATCTGTCTGCCTCGTCCTTCTGCCCGCCTCGTCCTTCTGCCCGCCTCGTCCTTCTGCCCGCCTCGTCCTTCTGTCCGCCTCGTCCTTCTGTCCGCCTCGTCCTTCTGTCTGCTCCGTCCTGTCCGCCTTGTCCATCTGTCCGCCTCGTCCATCTGCCCGCCTCGTCCATCTGCCCGCCTCGTCCTTCTGCCCGCCTCGTCCTTCTGTCCACTCCGTCCTGTCCGCCTCGTCCATCTGTCCGCCTCGTCCATCTGCCCGCCTCGTCCTTCTGCCCGCCACGTCCTTCTGCCCGCCTCGTCCTTCTGCCCGCCTCGTCCTTCTGTCCGCTCCGTCCTTCTGCCTGCCTCGTCCATCTGTCCGCCTCGTCCTTCTGCTCGCCTCGTCCTTCTGTCCGCCTCGTCCTTCTGTCCGCCTCGTCCTTCTGTCCGCTCCGTCCTGCCCGCCTCGTCCTTCTGTCCGCCTCGTCCTTCTGTCCGCCTCGTCCTTCTGTCCGCTCTGTCCTGTCCGCCTAGTCCTTCTGCCCGCCTCGTCCATCTGCCCGCCTCGTCCATCTGTCCACCTTGTCCTTCTGTCCGCCTCGTCTTTCTGCCCGCCTCGTCCTTCTGCCCGTCTAGTCCTTCTGTCCGCCTCGTCTTTCTGCCCGTCTCGTCCTTCTGCCCGCCTCGTCCTTCTGCCTGCCTCGTCCTTCTGCCCACCTCATCCTTCTGTCCGCCTCGTCCTTCTGTCTGCTCCGTCCTGTTCGCCTCGTCCATCTATTCACCTCGTCCTTCTGCCCGCCTCGTCCTTCTGCCCGCCTCGTCCTTCTGTCCCCCTTGTCCTTCTGCCCGTTCCGTCCTCTCCGCTTAGTCCTTCTGCCCGCCTCGTTCATCTGCCCGCCTCGTCGTCCTGTCCGCCTCGTCTTTCTGCCCGCTTCGTTCTTCTGCCCGTCTAGTCCTTCTGTCCGCCTTGTCTTTCTGCCCGTCTCGTCCTTCGGCCCGCCACGTCCTTCTGCCTGCCTCGTCCATCTGCCCGCCTCATCCTTCTGCCCGCCTCGTCCTTCTGCCTGCCTTGTCCTTCTGTCCGCCTCGTCCTTCTGCCCGCCTCGTCCTTCTGCCCGCCTCGTCCTTCTGCCCACCTCGGCCATCTGTCCGCCTTGTCCTGTCCACCTCATTCATCTGCCCGCCTCGTCCTTCTGCCCGCCTCGTCCTTCTGCCCGCCTCGTCCTTCTGCCCGCCTTGTCCTTCTGCCCGCCTTGTCCTTCTGCCCGCCTCGTCCTTCTGCCCGCCTCGTCCTTCTGCCCGCCTCGTCCTTCTGCCCGCCTCGTCCTTCTGCCCGCCTCGTCCATCTGTCCGACTCGCCCTTCTGCCCGCCCTTCACTGAGACTCAGGTGATCACAGATCAGAGTAAGGGGCCGATCCTGGCCCCTTTCACGTGGTCAGCTGTCAGCCAATGACAGCTGATCACGTGATGTAAACAGACGCTCGGTACTCGTTTTTTTCCTCCTCACGCTGACAGCGTAAAGAGAAAAAAGCGATCACCAGCTTCTGTGTAAGGGACATCGATCCCAAAGAGGAAGAAGCACATCTGCCTCATCTGTGCCAACCAGTACCACCCGCCAGTGCCCACAGTGCCACAAGTCAGTGCCCACCAGTGCAAAACAGTGCCACCTATCACTTTCACCTACCAGTGCCAATCAGTGCCTCATCAGCGCCACCTAGCAGTGCCCATCACTGCCAGTTATTAGTGCCACCTATTAGTGCCACCTATCAGTGCCCACCAGTGTCACCTGTCAATGACCTTCAGTGCCACCCATCAGTGCCACCTATCAGTGCCCACCAGTGCCACCTTATCAGTGCCCAACGGTGCCCACCAGTGTAGCCCATCAGTGCCCACCAGTGAAGCCCATTGGTGCCCATCTGTGCAGCCCATCATTGCAGCCTTATCAACATACATCAATGAAGGAGACAAATTACCCGTTTGCCAAATTTTATAACAAAATATAAAACGGTTTTCTATTTTTTTTTTTTTAATCTGTCATTTTTTTTTAACAAAATATAAAAACCGCAGAGGTGATGAAATACCACCAAAATAAAGCTCTATTTCTGGGGGAAAAAATTATAAAAATGTCATTTGGGTACAGTGTTGCATGACCGCGCAATTGTCATTCAAAGTGTGAGAGCGCTGAAAGCTGAAAATTGGCCTGGGCAGGAAGGGGGGTTTAAGTGGCCGGTAAGCAAGTGGTTAAAGTCGCACGTTTTTGCCGTGATTTTTTGCCGCGACTTGAAGCAATGTCTATCGACCTCAAGTCGCATCAAAGTGGGACCAAAGTAGTGCAGAGACTACTTTGAAGTCGCACATTTTATTCTCTAGGGTCTCTGCTAAAAAATGTATATCGTGTTTGGGGGTTCTATGCAATTTTCTATCAAAAAAAAAATGATGATTTTTACATGTAGGAGGGAAGTGTCAGAATTGGCCCCGGGGCGCCAAGTGGTTAAAGGGGAGTTCCGGCCATAATTTTATTTTTTGCAATCTCAATTACATTATTATGAATATTCATTAAAACACATTAACCATTTTAGACCCGGACCTTTATGCAGGTAAAGGCCAGTTTTTGCGATTCGGCACTGTGACGCTTTAACTGACAATTGCGCGGTCGTGCGACGTGGCTCCCAAACAAAACTGACGTCCTTTTTTTCCTACAAATAGAGCTTTCTTTTGGTGGTATTTGATCACCTCTGCGGTTTTTATTTTTTGCGCTATAAACAAAAATAGAGCGACAATTTTGAAAAAAAAATCTATATTTTTTACTTGTTGCTATAATAAATATCCCCCAAAAACATATAAAAACATTTTTTTTCCTCAGTTTAGGCCGATACGTATTCTTCTACATATTTTTGGTAAAAAAAATCGCAATAAGCGTTTATCGATTGGTTTGCGCAAAATCTATAGCGTTTACAAAATAGGGGATAGTTTTATTGCATTTTTACTAATATTTTTTTTTTTACTACTAATGGCGGCGATCAGCGATTTTATTCGTGACTGCGACATTATGGCGGACACAGTTTTTGGGACCATTGTCATTTTCACAGCAAAAAGTGCTATAAAAATGCACTGTTTAATGTGAAAATGACAATTGCAGTTTGGGAGTTAACCACTAATGGGGCGCTGAAGGGGTTAAGTGTGACCTCATATGTGTTTCTAACTGTAGGGGGGGCGGGGCTGGACGTATGACATCATTGATCGCCTTTCCCTATATCAGGGAACAGACGATCAATGATAGCGCCACAGTGAAGAACGGGGATGCTGTGTTTACGCTCACCTCTCCCCGTTCTTCAGCTCCTGTGACCCGATCACGGCACTCCGGCGGCGATCCGGTCCGCGGGTCCCGCGGCCGTGGTCACGGAGCTTCGACCCACGGCTGGGCATTTAACAATCACGTACAGGTACGTGATTGAGCCCAGCCGTGCCATTCTGCCGATGTATATCGGCGTTAGGCGGTTCTTAAGTGGTTAAAGCGACGCAGTGCCGAATCGCAAAAAGGGGCCCGGTCCTTAACCTGCATAATGGTCCGGGGCTTAACCGGTTAAATAGTGTTTTTGGTGCTCAGAAAATTCAGCAATGACATGAAATGTTTGGCTCCTGTATACGGATTTAGTAACGCTCTCCTGATTTTGTTTCTCTTGCAGGTTCTCTTTACCCTCCGGCCAAACCTTCGGTCACCATTTTCAAAATCACCTTCTGGTTGGGCTATTTTAACAGCTGCATCAACCCCGTCATCTACCCGTGTTCCAGCCGAGAGTTCCGGAAGGCCTTCCAGAACATTCTGCACGCCCGCTGCTCGCATCGGAGGCAGGCCTCCAGCAAGTACTACTCGGGGTACATCCTGAGCAGCCCGGTCCACCGCAGCCCGGACGAGCACAGAGACGTGGTGAGGATCCCGGTGGGTTCCGGCGAGAACTTCTACAAGATCACCAAGTCCGACGGCGTCTGCGAATGGAAGTACTTTTCCCCGGTCCCCAGCCCGCCCTCCCCTTACGGCGGGCCGAAGGACTTTACGAACTGTTCCACGGCCAGGGTGAGCAGCAAGTCGATTTTGCGGGCCTGCTGTTGCATCGGCGCGGAGCCGACGCCGGCGGCGCGCACTCACTACAACGTCCCCACTATTAAAATACATACGATCTCCGTGAGTGACAACGGGGAACCCGTCTAGGGTTGGAGGGCGGGGACGAGGTGTGTGTAGAGACGTTGGGTTTAGTATGGTGCATGCCGAGTGGAAGTCACATGACCGTACTTCACCGACCTGCCTGTGCAACCTCCCACCACCAGCACCATTTACATTCCATTTTTTGATCTGAGCCTCGTTTTTAATTGCTTGTTTACTGACTGAAAAGCCGAAGAACGTGTGGAACCTCAACCGGCGACTTATGCTGCTATCCCGGCACCTTGGATGCGGATGCATGACATGGAAATCTCCGCGGTGCTATGTAAATGCAAAAATAAAATGAAAAGGAAGTGGAATTTATAAATGGAATGCCGAATTCTGCCGACTCTATTTGTGTGCCGTGGGGGTGTGTGTGTGTGTGTGTGGGGGCGTGTGCGCGGTTCATGCCGAGTTCATGACCAAAAAATGGTTCAGGGTCATCGATCGCCCATCTGTGGTTGGCTCGTGAGAGCGACATCATTACATGGGAACAACTATGAGAGGGTTCGGCGCAACACTCAGCGAGAGCCCAGAACTGACGAGAGAGGAAAAGAAAAATAGGAAAATAAAGATCCAAGAACAAACATTTTATACAGCGGGTAAAATAAGTATTGAACCCGTCACCAATTTTTTTAGGTAAATCTATTAGTAAAGGTGCGGTTGACGTGAAAAACACGGAAACCGGGGATGTCTGGTCACCAGTGGCGACTGGTTCTCACATTTTTTTTAGGGGGGGGCGCAAACAAATGAAAAAAAACAACAACTGGGCCCATCAATTGCAGCCACTGTGCCCATCAATTGTCACCACTGTGCCATGCCAAACGCAGCCACTGCGCCATCAATTGTTACCACTGTGCCATCAATTGTCACCACTGTGCCCAGCAATTGTCACCACTATGCCCATCAATTGTCACCACTGTGCCATGCCAAACGCAGCCACTGTGCCATCAATTGTCGCCACTGTGCCCTATTAAATGCCCCCTTCCCCCCCACCCTGCACTTACCTTTGCTCAAATTTTTTTTGGGGGGGGCGCAAACAAACGAAAAAAAAAAAACAATTGCAGCCTCACTGTGCCGATCAAAGGCAGCCACTGTGCCATCAATTGTCACCACTGTGCCATGCCATCAAACGCAGCCACTGTGCCATCAATTGGCGCCACTGTGCCATCAATTGTCGCCACTGTGCCATCAATTGTCACCACTGTGCCCATCAATTGTCACCACTGTGCCCATCAATTGTCACCACTGTGCCATGCCAAACGCAGCCACTGTGCCATGCCATCAAACGCATCCACTGTCTCATCAATTGTTACCACTGTGCCATCAATTGTCACCACTGTGCCCAGCAATTGTCACCGATATGCCCATCAATTGTCGCCACTGTGCCCATCAATTGTCACCACTGTGCCATGCCAAACGCAACCACTGTGCCATCAATTGTCACCACTGTGCCATCAATTGTTACCACTGTGCCAATCAATTGTAGCCACTGTGCCCATCAATTGTCACCACTGTGCCATGCCAAACGCAGCCACTGTGCCATCAATTGTCATCACTGTGCCATCAATTGTTACCACTGTGCCAATCAATTGTAGCCACTGTGCCCTGTAAAATGCCCCCTTCCCCCCCTCCCGGCACTTACCTTTCTGGGGTCAGTCATCCTGCTTCCACCGTCCCTCGATGTCTTCTCCCGCCCTCGATGACGCTTCAGCCAATCAGGTTACCGGTAACCAGAACCGGTGAACCTGATTGGCTGAGACGCCTGTCAGTGTTAACCAGGGAACGCACCCCCCGTGCGTCCCCTGGATAACTATTTGGAAGCTGGCTCTGATAGGCACTTCCAAAACCGACCAGTTGCCGTTATTCAAATTAGCCGACGCTCACCAGGGGGGGGCGGCCATCTGAATAGTGGGCGGCAGCGACAATACATAGAGTCATGCAATGCATGCATCTATGTATTGTATTCAGTGGCGGTGTAGGAGCGAGAGGGGGCGGCGCTCCTGCGCCCTCTATGGACGCACCGCCACTAAGGATTACATGGGTTGTTACCGACACGTGGGGAACATTTCATGTCAAGATCACCTTTACCAATAGATTTACCTCGAAAAATGGTGACGTGTTCCATACTTATTCTACCCGTTGTATTGCGCACTTTATAAGTCCTTAGATGTGGCGGCCGCACGAGGCCAGGTTCACAGAAACGTACACAAACCCTCGCGCATGCTCCCACATTGCACAAAAAAAATGCGCGTTTCATTTGCAGGCAGCGCCATTAATTCTTAACAGCATCCCAAAAAAATAGAGACAAAGTAACGCGATTTGGAAAAAAGGGTCATGGACGGTGCAAATACACATGAGCACCGTTGTACCTGCATAGGAAAGACTTCTCTGGTCACACCTATGCGCATGGGCGTCCGCTGAAATTTTTTCAGAGAGGGGCGCTTCGGCAACGGCGATACACAGTCGCATTTAACCCTTTCTTCAAACGCTAGCGGGGGTTAAAAGCGCCCCGCTAGCGGCTGAATAGCGCAGCTAAAACAATGGTAAAGCGCCACTTTACCGATAGCGCGGCCAGCTGGCAGTGTGAAATAGCTCTTGAGATAATTCCTAGAGAATGTACAGAACCCCCTTCAGCACATATGGACCCCACCTTCAGCACAGACCCCCCCCCCTTCAGCACAGACCCCTCCATTCAGCACAGATGGACCCCCCCTTCAGCACAGACCCCTCATTCTGCACAGACCCCTGCATTCAGCACAGATGGACCCCCCTTCAGCACAGACCCCCCCATTCCGCACAGACCCCTCCATTCAGCACAGATGGACCCCCTTTAAGCACAGACCCCCCTTCAGCACATACCCCCCTTCAGTACAGACCCCCCTTCAGCACAGATGGACCCCCCATTCAGCACAAATCCCCCTCCCCATCCCATTCAGTACCTCAGATCAGCCATTAGCGCAGCACAGGCACAGCAGGTTCCCTCCCCCTGTGTACACATAAACACTGGAGGGGGGGCGGCTTCACTCTGCTCGCTGTGCCTGTGTGACATCCAACCCGGGACCGCTCAGACATCCCGTGGCCGCAAAACTCTTCAACACCTTCTCGATTTTCCAGGGGGGCCAATTGCCACCCCTTGCCCTATGGAGCGGATGCCCATGCCTATGCGGGTACAACGGTGCTCATGTGTATTTGCAAGTAAATATTATTTCTACTAATAGAGACTTCCGTATCATTGTAACTTCTTGTGGACTGAAATCATTGTACAGTGAAACCTCGGATTACGAGCATAATCTGTTCCAGGAGGATGCTTGTAATCCAAAGCATCAAAGCGAGGTTTCCCCCATAGACGTCAATGGAAAACGAAAATAATTTGTTCTGTGTTGACTGCAATGGGATGCAATACCGCATGTGGCCAGAGGTGGCGGGGGGCGCCGGAGAGCCTCGGAAACACTCGGAAAGGCCCAAGGACACTTCGGCTGACTTCGGCAAACCTCGGAAAAAGACTTCCTACCCGAGATTGGCAGAGGTCGGCTGTGCTGTCCTCGGGCCCTTTCGTGCATTTCGCTGCGATCGGCTACATTCGGTTCTGCTCGGTTCCGGCGCCCCCCCCACACACATCAGGCCAAAAGCAGTACTGCACACTGCTTTGGCCTGAATCGTGCTCGTTTAGCGAGACAACACTCGCCAACCGAGTCATGATTTTTTTAAATACAGGGCTCGTATTGCAAACCGCTTGTTAACCGCGCTACTCGCAATCCGAACCCGAAACTTGGATTACGAGCATATAATCCGTTCCAGGAGAATGCTTGTAATCCAAAGCACTCGCATATCAAAGCGAGTTTCCCCATAGAAGTCAATGGAAAAAGAAGATCATTCGTTCCCCATTAACTTCTATTGCATGCAGTACCGCTTGTGACCAGAGGTGACAGGGTGCCCCGGAAACACCAGTCGGAAAGGGTTTAGAGTCACCGGTGCCCCACCACCTCTGGCACTATTTTTCCCCACTGATGTCACAGTCCGGCCCCCCCCCCCCCCCCCCCCCCCCCTGAATTTGAACAGTAAATGGGCCCTTTGTTTAGAAAGTTTGGAGACCCCTGCTATAAAACATGATAATTTATTGAGAATTTGAGTAGACTGTCCAATGTCATATGCACTATATTACCAAAAGTATTGGGACGCCTCCGCCTTTACACGCACATGAACTTTAATGACCTCCCAGTCTTAGTCCGGAGGGTTCTATATTGAGTTGGCCCCGCCCTTTGCAGCTATAACAGCTTCACCTCTTCTGGGAAGGCCGTCCACAAGGTTTAGGGGTGTGTCTATGAGAAGATCCGCCCACAAGGTTTAGGGGTGTGTCTGAGAAGGTCCGTTCACAAGGTTTAGGGGTGTGTCTATGGGAAGATCCACCCACAAGGTTTAGGGGTGTGTCTATGGGAAGATCCCCCCTCAAGGTTTAGGGGTGTGTCTATGGGAAGGTCTGTCCACGAGGTTTAGGGGTATGTCTATGGGAAGATCCGCCCACAAGTTTTAGGGGTGTGTCTATGGGAAGACTTGCCCACAAGGTTTAGGGGTGTGTCTATGGGAAGGTCTGTCCACGAGGTTTAGGGGTGTGTCTATGGGAAGATCCGCCCACAAAGTTTAGGGGTGTGTCTATGGGAATGTCTGTCCACAAGGTTTAGGGGTGTGTCTATGGGAAGATCCGCCCACAAGGTTTAGGGGTGTGTCTATGGGAGGGTCCACCCACAAGGTTTAGGGGTGTGTCTATGGGAAGGTCTGTCCACAAGGTTTAGGGGTGTGTCTATGGGAAGATCCGCCCACAATGTTTAGGGGTATGTCTATGGAAAGGTCCGCCCACAAGGTTTAGGGGTGTGTCTATGGAAAGATCCACCCACAATGTTTAGGGGTGTGTCTATGGGAAGATCCATCCACAAGGTTTAGGGGTGTGTCTATGGGAAGATTCGCCCACGAGGTTTAGGGGTGTGTCTATGGGAAGGTCTGTCCACGAGGTTTAGGGGTGTGTCTATGGGAAGATCCGCCCACAAGGTTTAGGGATGTGTCTATGGAAAGGTCCGCCCACAAGGTTTAGGGGTGTGTCTATGGGAAGATCCGCCCACAATGTTAAGGGGTATGTCTATGGAAAGGTCCGCCCACAAGGTTTAGGGGTGTGTCTATGGAAAGATCCGCCCACAATGTTTAGGGGTGTGTCTATGGGAAGATCCGCCCACAAGGTTTAGGGGTGTGTTTATTGGAAGGTCTGTCCACAAGGTTTAGGGGTGTGTCTATGGGAAGATCCGCCCACAAGGTTTAGGGGTGTGTCTATGGGAAGATCCGCCCACAAGGTTTAGGGGTGTGTCTATGGGAAGGTCCGCTGACAAGGTTTAGGGGTGTGTCTATGGGAAGGTCCGCCCACAAGGTTTAGGGGTGTGTCTATGGGAAGATCCACCCACAAGGTTTAGGGGTGTGTCTATGGGAATGTTTGACAATTCTTCCAGAAGAGCATTTGTGAGGTCAGGCACTGATGTTGGATGAGAAGGCCTGGCTCGCAGTCTCCACTCTAATTCATCCCAAAGGTGTTCTATCGGGTTGAGATCAGGACTCTGTGCAGGCCAGTCACGTTCCTCCACCCCAAACTCGCTCCTCCACGTCTTTATGGACCTTGCTTTGCACACTGGTGGGCAGTCATGTTGGAACAGGAAGGGGCCGTCCCCAAACTCCTCCCACAAAGTTGTCCAAAATGTCTTAGTATGCTGACGCCTTAAGAGTTCCCTTCAGTGGAACTAAGGGGCCAAGCCCAACCCCTGAGGGGCCAAGCCCAACCCCTGAGGGGCCAAGCCCAACCCCTTAAAAACAACCCCACACCATAATCCCCCCTCCCCCCACACCATAATCCCCCCTCCACCAAATGATTTGGACCAGGGCACAAAGCAAGGTCCATAGAGACATGGATGAGCGAGTTTGGGGTGGAGGAACTTTGACTGGCCTGCACAGAGTCCTGACCTCAACCCGATAGAACACCTTTGGGATGAATTAGAGCGCAGACTGCGAGCCAGACCTTCTCGTCCAACATCAGTACCTCACCTCACACATGCTCTTCTGGAAGGCCTCATGCACACTGGACATTTTTGGACATTTTTGATCCATTTAAAAAAAAAAAAAAGGCTAAAAACGTTGAAAAACTCTGTAAAGAACATCCGGCGTGCAATGAGACCAACAAAAGATACATTTTGTTTAAATGTATCAAAACACAAATACAGAAATGTAACATTTTGCAGCTCGCTGAGCGTTTAGGCTGCATTCACACCTGAGCGTAGGGCGTTCGGTCGTTTTTTCGGGCGTTTTTTTTCGCGCGTATTCATGCTTATTTGCGCGTTTGCATACAGCGTCGTGCGACGTTTTTGTACTTCGGCGTTTCTTATTTTAGCCAATAGGAAAAATTATCATCTTTTCATCACTTGTTGCTATGTTGGTAGATTTTTTTAAATCTTCTGCATGGGCGACAAGTTCTATTGATTAAAGCAACGAAACGCCCATTGCAAACGCCCGTTGTCGCGCGATACGCTCAATATGCGCGTTTTCCATTACTTTCTATGGGGAAAAAAAAACGCTCAAACGCCGGTGTCGCGCGATTCGTGCGACAAAAAAAGGTCCGGGACTTGTTTGAGCTTCGCGCGACAGGCGTTTGGGCGTTCGGCGTTCAGGTGTGAACAGTCACCATAGGAAATAATGTTAATTCTCCCCTCTGGCGTTTGTGAGCAGTGCGCTTCAGGCGTAAAAACGCCTAGGTGTGAATGGGGCCTTAGGTGCGGCAGCCGCATTCCTTTTCTTTTTTTGATTTTTAGTCTTTTTTATTATTTTATTATTTTTATTATCACCCGGTGATCCTGCCAGTAACACACACAGGGTGACAACGCTCACTTATGTACTGTATCTATGGAAGAGCAGCGTTGTCACCCTTCTGTGTTCACTCCCAGTGTGGACTACAGAACACCTCCCCCTCTCCTCATCTCCATTACATAAGGGGGAGGGGTATTGTGTAGCTTCGGACTGGGCAGCACTGGTAACAATGCTTGGCTTTGTAGTGCAGCACAGGAAGTGACTCACCGGATTTCATGGAGCAAGCGGATCAAATAAAAAATATGCAACGGTAAGGAGCAGATGGGGGGGGGGGGCGGGGTTTGCGAAATCCGGCAAAATCGAATGTTATTAGGTGATTTTCTCACAAGGTCGAATGAAGATTAAATTCCCTGTGCAAGCCAAAATTCTCCCCCTTCCGGTCCAAATTCCCCCTCCTGGCTCAAATCCTCTCCCTCCCCAACAAACAACGCCCCCCCCCCCCCCCAGCAAAATACTCTGCCCCAAAAATTTCCCCTCTGAGCATAAATCCTCCCCCCCTCTCCAAATCCCCTCTCCTAGCACTAACCCCCCCCCCCCCCAATTTCCCCAACTAACACAAATCCCCCCCACACACCTTGCTAACATAAGTCCCCCCTCCAAAGCACACCTTCTAACACAACCCCCCAAATCCTATGCCCCCCCCCCCCCCATTCACACAGGGCAATTAGCTCACATTTTTAAAATTATACAATATAATATGATAAAACATCCAAAATGAAACAAAAATAATAAAATAATAATATTATTATATTATGATATTTAATATATAATACTATTGTTATGATTATTATAATCTAAAATAAAAAAATAATAATAACATTATTATATTATATTTATTTTATATATTACATAATACCATTATTATTATTATATTAAATAATAAAATATAATATCATAAAATATCCAAAAATGAAACAAATATAATATGATAATAAAATAATAATATTATTATATTATATTTATTTGATATATTATATAATACTATTATTATTATTATTATTATTATTATTATTATTATTATTATTATTATTATTATTATTAGTATTATTATATAAAATAGTAATATACAATATCATAAAATTTCCAAAAATGAAACAAAAATAATATAATAAAATAATAATATTATATATTACTATTAATATTATATACAATAATAAAACAATATTATTATTATTATTATTATTATTATTATTATTATATATGTTTTATATAATACTATTATTATTATTATTATTATTATTATTATTTTTATTATTATATTAAGTAATAAAATATCATAAAATATCCAAAAATGAAACAAATATAATAAAATAATAATATTATTATATTATATTTATTTGATATATTATATAATACTATTATTATTATTATTATTATTATATAAAATAGTAATATATAATATCATAAAATATCCAAAAATGAAACAAATATAATATAATAAAACAATAATATTATTATATTATATATTTTTATATATATTATATAATCTTATTAATATTATATAAAATAATAAAATATAATATCATAAAATATCCAAAATGAAACAAACATAATATAATAATAATATTATAGTATATGTTTTTATTATATAATAATATTGTTATGATTATTATAATCTAAAATAATAAAATATAGTATAATAAAATAATTATATTATTATTTTATATATTATATAATACTATTATTATTATATAAAATAATAAAATAAAATATAAAATATCCAAAAATCAGACAAATATAATAAAATAATAATATTATTATATTATGTTTTTTTATTATATAATACTATTGTTATGATTATTATAATATAAAATTATAAAATATAATACATTTTATATATTATATAATACTATTATTATTATTATCTAAAATAATAAAATATATTATTATTATTATATTATGTTATTTATTATGTAATACCATTGTTATGATAATTATAATATAACATAATACAATATAATAAAATAATAATTTTCATTTGGATACATCTTATCCCTTCATAGTATCTCAGTAAAACCCGCTGGGCCAAATTCTCAAAAACTGTGCGTAACTTAAATTTCAGCAGTTAAGTTACACTGACTTAAAATTTCTACCTAAGTGCCTGATCGTCAAAGCACTTAGGTAGAAATTACACGCTGTGTAACTTAAGTGCCGCCGTCGTAAGGCGGTCCTCCTCTCCTGGGGGCGTTTTAAATTTAAATGAGGCGCGCTCCCGCGCCGGCCGTACTGCGCATGCGTGTGACGTCATTTTCCCGACGTGCAGCGCGCGAACGTAATTAACGCCGGTCGGCTTTGAGAATTTCGACGGGACACTAAAGTTGCGACGGGTGAAAAAAAAAGACGCGCCGGGAAAACAATTAATTATAAAAAAAAATGACAGCGTCGCTCAGCATGCATTCCTGAGAGGGAGAACTCCATGCCAATTTTCAAAGAAAAAACCGGCATGGGTTCCCCCCCCAGGAGCATACCAGGCCCTTAGGTCTGGTATGGGTTGTAAGGAGACCCCCCCACGCCGAAAAATTGACGTAGGGGGTCCCCCTACAATCCATACCAGACCCGTATCCAAAGCACGCTACCCGGCCGGCCAGGAATGGGAGTGGGGACGAGCGAGCGCCCCCCCCCCTCCTGAGCCGTGCCAGGCCGCATGCCCTCAACATGGGGGGGTTGGGTGCTCTGGGGCAGGGGGGCGCACTGCGGGCCCCCCCACCCCAGAGCACCCTGTCCCCATGTCGATGAGGACAGGACCTCTTCCCGACAACCCTTGCCATTGGTTGTCGGGGTCTGCGGGCGGAGGCTTATCGGAATCTGGGAGTCCCCTTTAATAAGGGGGCCCCCAGATACCGGCCCCCCACCCTAAGTGAATGGATATGGGGTACATCGTACCCCTATCCATTCACCTGGAGGCAAAAAGTAAAATGTAGTAAACACACAACACAAGGCTTTTTAAAATATTTTATTATTCTGCTCCGGAGGCCCCCCCTGTCTTCGTTATTAGCTCAATTACCAGGGGGGGCTTCTTCTTCCACTCTCCGGGGGTCTTCTCCGCTCTCCGGGGGTCTTCTCCGCTCTCCGGGGGGGCTTCTCCGGACTCCGGGGGGCTTCTTCCATCTTCTCCCCTCTTCCGCTCTTGACTCGGCGAACCCCGGTTCTTCTTCAGCTCTCCGGTGCCTTCTTCTTCAGCGCTGGCTGCCTGCTATGTTTGTGTGTTAGCTCGATTTCAAACAGGCAGCCGGCGCGGTCTTCTGTGACGCCAGGGTCTTCTGGTCTTCTGTTCTTCCAATGTTGCCTCGTCGCCTGTTGTCGCTGCAATGATAGAAGCGCGCCTTGCATCCCATTTATATAGGCATCACCGTCCCATCATGCTCCGGTAGGTACCCACGTGGTGGGTGCCTACCCACGTGCACCCACCACGTGGGTACCTGCCGGAGCATGATGGGACGGTGATGCCTATATAAATGTGATGCAAGGCGCGCTTCCATCATTACAGCGACAACAGGCGACGAGGCAACATCGGAAGAAAGGAAGAGAAGACCCTGACGCCACAGAAGACCGCGCCGGCTGCCTGTTTGAAATCGAGCTAACACACAAACATAGCAGGCAGCCAGCGCTGAAGAAGAAGGCACCGGAGAGCTGCAGAAGAACCGGGGTTCGCCGAGTCAAGAGCGGAAGAGGGGAGAAGATGGAAGAAGCCCCCCCGGAGTCCGGAGAAGCCCCCCCGGAGTCCGGAGAAGCCCCCCCGGAGAGCGGAAGACCCCCGGAGAGTGGAAGACCCCCGGAGAGTGGAAGAAGAAGCCCCCCCTGGTAATTGAGCTAATAACGAAGACAGGGGGGGCCTCCGGAGCAGAATAATAAAATATTTTAAAAAGCCTTGTGTTGTGTGTTTACTACATTTTACTTTTTGCCTACAGGTGAATGGATAGGGGTACGATGTACCCCATATCCATTCACTTAGGGTGGGGGGCCGGTATCTGGGGGCCCCCTTATTAAAGGGGACTCCCAGATTCCGATAAGCCTCCGCCCGCAGACCCCGACAACCAATGGCAAGGGTTGTCGGGAAGAGGTCCTGTCCTCATCGACATGGGGACAGGGTGCTCTGGGGTGGGGGGGCCCGCAGTGCGCCCCCCTGCCCCAGAGCACCCAACCCCCCCATGTTGAGGGCATGCGGCCTGGCACGGCTCAGGAGGGGGGGGGACGCTCGCTCGTCCCCACTCCCATTCCTGACCGGCCGGGTAGCGTGCTTTGGATACGGGTCTGGTATGGATTGTAGGGGGACCCCCTACGTCAATTTTTCGGCGTGGGGGGGTCTCCTTACAACCCATACCAGACCTAAGGGCCTGGTATGCTCCTGGGGGGGAACCCATGCCGGTTTTGAATTTCAAAATTGCCGTGGAGTTCTCCCTCAGGAATGTATACCAAATGCCGTCGCTGGAATGGGCCTTTACAAGGTTTGGCTAACTTTCCACATTGTAAAACCAGCCCTAATTTTGCGCCGGCAAATTCGGAACTTAGGCAGAAATCAAAGTGCTGAAATGCTTTGAAAATCTACTTAAGTCCTCATTTGCATACGCAAAGCTGCATTTCAATGAGAAATGCCCCCAGTGGCGGATGCGGTACTGCATCCTAAAATCTGACCGTGTAAGTGTCTTACACATGTCAGATCTTCTGCCTAACTTTGGAAAAAGCCTTTTGAGAATCGTTTCCAAAGTTAGGCACAGGGATACGCAGGCTGAACAGCAGTTAAGTGTGCGTATCTCTTTTGAGAATTTGGCCCGCTGTCTCTAAATTCTTCCAGTCTAAAGTGTTTTGGAGAATTGGAAAACCTAAATGACTTTGGAGCGCTCAGACTAGATTGTAAAATTCGCCAACATAATGAAATGCAATTTAAACTCGGCTCCCAGTCTTGTACCAGAGCCAATTTATTAACATTATTGCTCCACTGTGCTTAGTAGGCTTTAGTTACATCATTACATGCATCAATATAGCCCGGTATACATTATATGACAGGTGTTTTAATGCCAGACCATCATTATAGAGATTAATAAAAAATAATAATAATAAAAAAAAAACATTGTTCCTTTTTATGCAAAATTGTTGTATAAAATTAGACACAAAAAAATCCATATTCATGGAGAGGCTACACAAGCCTAAGGTGGGAAAACATTTATACTGTGCCTTTGTCATTAATATATATATATATTTATTTATTTTTAGATTTTTTTTTTTCTTAGTCTCAGACTATCATTATAGGAATTAATTTTTGAAAAAACAAATATTGTTTATCATTTGCAAAAATGATGTATAAAATCAGACAAAAAAAAAAAAAAATAGGTCTATCATGAAGAGGTTAAATAAGCCTAGCTACTGTGGTAAAATATTTTATATGATCCATTATTATTTTTTTTTTTTTTTTATAGGGGTTCATTTTAGAGGGGGGGGGGGAACTATATTGCTCCTCATATTCAAAATGTATGTTTAAATTGACACTGAAAAATCAAGTCCATTTCCATGTCAAGGCTACACAGGACTAGGGTGATAAAACATGTATATTTTGACGATATGTAATTATTATTTTATATTTTTTATAAGGCTTCATTTCCACTGGCGTTTTTACAGCCACTTGTGTTTTTTACAGCTTAATGCCCCGTACACACCATCACTTTATGTGATGAAAAAAAATGAGGTTTTTAAAAACGTCACTTTAAATGACTGTGTGTGGGGGAAAACGTCGTCTTATGTCTTCTAAAAAAACGACCAAAAAAAATTGAAGCATGCTTCAATTTTATGTGTCGTTTTTCAAAACGTCAACTTTTACTTCACAGAAATTGACCGTGTGTAGCAAAAACGTCGTTTAAAACGACGTTTTTTCACCCGCGCATGCCCAGAAGCTACTTATGAAGCGAGCTTCAATGGAAAAACGTGGTGGAACGTAACCTCGCTTTGCTAGAACATTGTGAGAAAAACTATGGTGTGTAGGCAACTTCGTCTTTGAAAATTGAAGTTTCAAAAACGTCATTTTTTACTTCACAGAAAATTACGTTTTTTTTCATCACATAAAGTGATGGTGTGTACGGGGCATAAAAACGCCTGTCCGTGTTTATTTTGTAAAAAAAAAAAAAAAAAATTTTGTGAGCTGCAGCTTTAAAAATGCCGCGGTTGCGTTTTTGAGCGTTTTTGCGCGTTTTTGAGCGTTTTTTAACATCTGGCGTTTTTACAGCTCTACTCTGGAGCTTCAGAACGCATCTGGTCCTGCGTTTTTTTTACAGCTCAAAAACGCCTATGTGGGCATGATGCCATAGAATAACATGGACAGGCGTTTTTAAGCTGTAAAAAACGCTCAGAAAAGTGGCTGTAAAAACGCCAGTGGAAATGAAGCCTAAAGGTTAATTTTGGAGAAAAAAAAAATACGGTTCCTCGTATGCAGAATTTATGTATAAATTTATGTATAAAAAAATCAATCCACTTTTATAAAAAAAAAAGGCTACACTAGGGAATGGTGTTAAAACATTTTTTTATTTTTTTTACTGATCCTTTGTCATTATTTAAAAAAAAAAAAAAATTATAGGACCATCATTATAGAGATTTTTTTTGGAAAAACCCAATATTGTTTTTCACTTTGCAGACTTTGGCCCAGATTCAAGAAGCTATTGCGCCCGCGCAACCATAGGTTGCGCGGCGCAATAGCTGTTTTGCTCCCGCGTAGCGAATGCCCCTGATTCAGGAACATTGCTACGCGGACTGCAGCCTAGGATATGACAGACATAAGCCTCCTTATGCCTTCATATCTCAGGCTGCATTCTTGCGTTGTCCGCTAGGGGGCGCGGCCATTGTGATCGGCGTATAGTATGCAAATTGCATACTACCACCGATTCACAAAAGTTGCGCGGGCCCTGCGCACGCAAGGTACGGAGTTTCCGTACGGCGACTTTAGCGCAAGGTTGCTCTTGCTGTAGCAGGGGCAGCCAATGCTAAAGTATAGCCGCCCTTCCCGCTCGTGAAATTTAAATTTCACGTCGTTTACGTAAGTGATTCGTGAATGGCGCTGGACGCCATTCACGTTCACTTAGAAGCAAATGACGTCCTTGCGATGTCATTTGCCGCAATGCACGTCGGGAAAGTTTCCCGACGGAGCATGCGCTGTTCGCTCGGCGCGGGAGCGCGCCTAATTTAAATGATTCCCGCCCCCGGCGGGATCATTTACATTAGGCACCCTTACGCCCGGCTATTTAGCATAGCGCCCGCGCAATTTACGGAGCTACTGCTCCGTGAATCGCGGGCATATCAAAATATTTGCGTGGGCGCAGAGCAAAAATCGTTGCCCTTTGCCCACGCAAATATTGCGTGGATCTACCTGAATCTGGGCCTTTATATATAAAAAAAAAAGGCTAATGAGTCAAGTCCACATTCATGGAAAGGCTACACAAGCCTAGGGTTGCAGGACATATTTATTTTCTGATCCTTTGTCATCATTATTTTTTTTTTTATAGGGATTAATTATTATTATTTTATTTATTTTTTTTGGGGGGGGGGGGGGACTATATTGCTCCTCATATGCAAAATTTATGTTTAAATTGACACTAAAAAATCAAGTCCATTTCCTTTGGGACGCATACTACTGCTCCCTGGGATTTTAGCAGGTCCACGTAGGACAGTAGAGCCTGCCTCTGTTCTGCCGTACTTGGAAGTAGGGTGGAGATGAATCTGGGGGGAGGAATGTCGGAGAAGGACCATGCGTGGCCTGATGACACTGTCCTGATGACCCAAAAATCCATAATCAAAGCCGCCAGACGTGCCAGAAGAGGAGCAGGCGGGCTCCCACCCGACCCGCCTGGGCGGGCATTGTCTCAATAAGACTTTGCCTGTTTGCGTCCACTTGACGCCTGGCTTGTTGCTGGCTTGCAGAAAGATGTCTGACCTCTGCACCAGTTCCTCCTGAAGTCCCTGCCAGGTCTGTAGGAGCGGGCTTCCCTGGAACGCTCCGGGCTACGTCTTCAGAACTGAGGCTTCTTCCTTCCGGGATGGCGCTTGTCCTGGGGAAGGAAGCCCGATTTACCACCTGTAGCCTTAGCTATGGCGTCATCTAGTTTGTTGCCAAACAGAGACGATCCCTCAAAGGGAATTTTGCACCAATTCTGCTTTGATGATGGGTCAGCAACCCAAGGGCGCAGCCACAGGGCCCGCTTAGCTGTAACGGAAGACAGCATAATCCTCGCCAATAGGCGGATTAAATCAACGGATGCCTCCCTCAGGAAAGCCACTGCTAGCTTCAGTTCCGCTGTTGCCGAATTTCTGGCCAGATCTTCTGAAATGCCCTTGAGGAAGGAGTCCACATTCTCCGTCCAGGCCTCCATGGCCTTCGATAAGGCTGCCAAGGCGAGAGCAGGTTTGCAAGCTGTACCAGCAAGACTGTAGATTCTTTTAAGATCTTGATCCATCCTTCTGTCGAGACCATCCTTGAAGGAAACTGAATCGGCCAATGGGAGCGTAACGTGCTTGGCCAGACGCATTACTGCCGCGTCTACTAGGGGACGTTCTCCAGGTGTTTTACCTCATGCGTTTGGAAAGGATTCATTCTGGAGGTTTTGTTTGTCATGGAGGACTTCCTGTCCACCTTGCTCCACTCCTCGTCAAAGACGCCCTTCGGTTCAGTCAGTAACGGAAAACTTGGGCGCTCCTTCCCGAGCCGCTTGAAGTACCTTTTCTGCTTGGCTGGGGGAGTAGACGGGTCTTCCCACAAAAGGGCCTCCTTGACCGCTTTAATGAGCGGAGATACTTGGGAGTAATCAAACTCCACGCTTTCCTCATCACTTTCCAGTTCTCCCTCCGGGGAAGTAGGTAAGGAAGTGTATGGCTGGGAAGGACCTGGATCCTCATGGACCTCGTCAGCCGGAGAACCAGACCGGATGATACTGGCCTGGCTTTGTGCGTGGGAAGACACTTTCTCTTTTAACCACTTGCTTACTGGGCACATAAACCCCCTTCGTGCCCAGGCGAAATTCCGGCACTGCGTTGCTTTAACTGACAATTGCGCGGTCGTGCGACGTGGCTCCCAAACAAAATTGGCGTCCTTTTTTCCCCACAAGTAGAGCTTTCTTTTGGTGGTATTTGATCACCTCTGCGTTTTTTATTTTTTGCGCTATAAACAAAAAAAGAGCGACAATTTAAAAAAATATATATATATTTTTTACTTGTTGCTATAATAAATATCCCAATTTAAAAAGTTAAGGCTGATACGTATTTTTGTAAAAAAAAACAAAAAACGCAATAAGCGACTGGTTTGCGCAAAAGTTATAGCGCCTACAAAATGGGGAACATAATTATGATTTTTTTTTATTATTTTTTTTTTTACTAGTAACGGCGGCGATCTGCGATTTTTATTGGGACTGCGATATTGCGACGGACGTATCGGACACTTTTGACACAAATTTGGGACCATTCACATTTATACAGCGATCAGTGCTATAAAAATGCACTAATTACTGTATAAATGTGACTGACAGGGAAGGGGTTAACACTAGGGGGTGAGAAAGGGGTTAAATGTGTATCCTGGGTGTGTTCTAACTGTGTGGGGGGAGGGGGGTGACTGGGGGAGGTGACCGATGCTGTGTCCCTATGTACAATCGAGGGACACAGATCGGTCTCCTCTCCTCTGACAGGACGTGGAGCTCTGTGTTTACACCCCATCATAACACACAGAGCTCCACGTCCCTGCTGTGTTACCGACAATCGCGTGTAGCCGGCGGACATCGCGGCCACCAGGTACACGCATCGGCTCTTCAGTGATGCGCCGGGACAGTGTTTACCCGATGTGCGCCCCCCAGGGGCGCGGGCGGGTAATACACTTTAAATGACGTCCAAAGACGTCCACCCGGCACTTGAGAGCCGCGCTGTTGACGTCTTTTGTCAATAGCGCGGGTCTCAAGTGGTTAAAGAACGTTGCACCACCCGTTCAACTAGAGACACACGATGCGTTGATCTTCAGTCTCTTTTTCCCAACCGCGCGGGCGTAACAGCGGTCACACAATGATTTTCCCTCAGGGACTTGCGTGTCACAGCCCCAGCAGGCTCTTTGACCAGAGCGGCTGTCATGGCGGTGGGAGCGGTGTCTGGAGGAGGAATGAGAACTTCTCCTCTGGTGGTGAGATGCAGACGGAGAACTGCGTTTGCTCTTTGAAGAAGACGAATGGCGTTGCGGTCTGGCAAGGTCTGAGTTGGTCTGGACTGTGATTCGAGGATCCGAACAGGAAGGGCTAGAGGAAGAGATTTGAGGGGAAAGAATAAGACATCAAGTAAACCCAATACTTGTGACTATAACCTCGAGCCCTCCCCCTCCCACGCACGTACCTTGTGCGACAGGGCTGGCCACATGCGGGCGGTGAATGGTCCATAGCGCCTGGACCAGTCTTCAGATGCACTGCTCGCCTGTCAGGGAAATCCCAGCTGATACAGGCGAGCCGCATCTTTAACCACTTCCGTACCCGGGCACTTACGCACCTTCCCGCCCAAGCCAATTTTCAGCTTTCAGCACTGTCGCACTTTGAATGGCAATTGCGCGGTCATGCTACACTGTACCCAAACAAAATTGGAGTCTTTTTTTCCCCACAAATAGAACTTTCTTTTGGTGGTATTTGATCACCTCTGCAATTTTTTTTTTTTGCACAACTAAAAAAAGACTGTAAATTTTGAAAAAAATTACGTTTTTATTTTTTTCTGTTAATTTTTTTGTAAATAAGTATGTTTTCTCTTTCAATTTTGGGCACTGATATGATGGCACTGATGGACATTGATGAGGTAGTACTGATGGGCACCGATGAGGTGGCACTGATTGGCGGCGCTGGTATGCGGCACTGATGGGCACTCATAGGCGGCACTTATGGGCACTCATAGGCGGCACTGATGGGCACTCATGGGCGGCACTGATGGGCACTCATGGGCAGCACTGGACACTCATGGGCGGCACAGATGGGCACTCATGGGCGGCACTTATGGGTGGCACAGATGGGCACTGATAGGTGTGCACTGGGCACTGATGGGCACTGTGGGGTGGCACTGATGGACACTGTGGGGTGGCACTGATGGGACACTGTGGGGTGGCACTGATGTATCCATGTTGCCAGTCAGTGCCCATTTGTGGGCACTGATAGGCATCTTTTTTTTTTACTGCCTTTTTTAAAAAAAATTATTGTCCCTTTTCTTTTGCCCTTCCCTGGTGGTCCAGTGTGGCGATCCGAAGGGGGGCTGCTCTTATAAACAATCAGCGCGAACCCCCTCTGTCAGGAGAGCCGCCGATCGGCTCTCCTCTACTGAAGAGCCGATCAACGGCTGTTCCTGTTTACATCGTGATCAGCCGTGGTTGGACACGGCTGATCACGTGGTAAAGAGCCTCCGCCGGAGGCTCTTTATTGAGATGGAGATGCAGACTGACACCCCGCATCACCAATCGCCGTGTGCCCCCACGTGCGCGCGCCATTAAATCCTGCAGGACGTCCATAGATGTCCAGTCAGGATTTCAGAACCACTTCCCAGACGTAAATGGCCTATGGACCGGGCGGGAAGTGGTTAAATTTACCGCCCGTGACGTCATCGCGCAGCCGCGCGCGCGCCCATGGCTGGGTCTCCGAGCTGCACCGCTGAAGGTGTGCTTCCATTCTGGAGAATCGAACGACTGTGCATCCCAGGACCGTTGGAGGAGGACAAAAAAGGAACACAGTACTGGGAGGTGAGCTGACTTTTATGGGTATGGGGTCCTATAGCATTGGAGAGGAGGCGGGATTAACCCACACGTAGGCTGCCATGGAATCTGTCAGGAAAACATGTATTTTGATGCTTTGTAATTATTATTATTTTTTTCAATAAAGGTTAATTTTGGAGGAAAAACAATACGGTTCCTTATATGCAGAATTAATGTATAAAATCAGACTAAAAAAAATCAAACCAACTTTTATGAAAAAGGTTACACTAAGGTATGGTGGTAAAACATTTTTTTTTTTTTTTTTTTTTACTGTTCATTTGTCATTATTTAAAAAAAATACAGAGGTTTTTTTTTTCTTAGTCCTAGATAAATTTTGGAAAAACCCAATATTATTTCTTACTTGCAGTCTTTTAGCTAGATTCAGGAAGGCAGGCGTATTGTTGCGGCGGCGTAGTGTATCGTGTTTACACTACGCCGCCGTAAGTTAGCGAGGCAAGTACATGATTCACAAAGTACTTGCCTGCTAAGTTACGGCGGCGTAGCGTAAATCAGGCGGGCGTAATGGCGTCTAATTCAAATTTAGCTGAGGGGGCGTGTTTTATGGTAATGGAGGGTGACCTTACGTGATTGACGTATTTTACGAATGGCGCATGCGCCGTCCACCTACATATTCCAGTGTGCATTGCGGCAAAGTTCGCCGCACGGTCCTATTGGTTTCGACGTGGACGTAAATGACGTAAATCCCTATTCACGAACGACTTACGCAAACGACGTAAAATTTTCGAATTTCGACGCGGGAACGACGGCCATACTTAACATTAGTATTCCAGCTATTTGATGGAATAACTTTAGGCCTGATAATGCGTTACGTAAACGGCGTATATCTGTACTGCGTCGGCCGGGCGTACGTTCGTGAATAGGCGTATCTAGTGATTTACATATTCTACGCCGAACGCAATGGAAGCGCCACCTAGCGGCCAGCCTAAAAATTACACTTTAGGATACGACGGTGTAAGACACTTACGCCGCTCGTATCTGAGCCTAATTTAAGCGGATCTGGTTTCCAGAATACGCTTAAATTAGCGCTGGCGCATATTCAGACTTAGGCCGGCGTATCTACTGATACGCCGGCCTAAGTCTTTCTGAATCCACCTATCTATATATATAAAAAAAAAAAAAAAAGACTAATAAATCAAGCCCACATTCATGGAAAGGCTACACAGGCCTAGAGTTGCAAGATATATTTTTTTTACTGATCCTTTGTCATTATTATTATTTTTTTTTTTTAGAGAAATTTTTTTCTTAGTCCCAGACCATCTATATATAGATTTATTTTGGAAAAAACAATCTGGTTTCTCATTTGCGGAATTTATATATAAAATGTGGTTCATGGAAAGGCTACACAAGCCTAGTCCTCTGTCACTGTTATTTTTTTTATTGATCTTATTTTTTTTGTAGTCGCGGACCATCGTTGTAAAGATTTATTTTGCAAAAAGAAAAAAAAAGAAAAAATCGGGGGGAAAATATGGTTAAAAAAATCCACTTTCATGGAAAGGCTACATAATCCATATTTATTATTTCTTTTTTATAGATTTTTTTTTTTTTTTTTTTTTTTTTAGTCCCAGACCATCATTATAAAGATACATTTTGGACAATCATTGTAGAGATTAATATTGAGGAAAAAAAACAAAAAACATTATTGGTTTTCAATGAGACTAAAAAAATCAAGTCTCAGACCATCATTATAGGGATTTACTTTGGAAAAACACAATATTGTTTCTCATTTGCAACATTTATGTATAAAAAATAATAATTCAGGGCCATGTTTATCTGCTCTCCCAGGACTCTGCATTCACTATATCTGATCTCCCAGGACTCTGCAGTCACTATATCTGATCTCCCAGGACTCTGCATTCACTATATCTGATCTCCCCAGGACTCTGCATTCACTATATCTGCTCTCCCCAGGACCCTGCATTCACTATATCTGCTCTCCCCAGGACTCTGCATTCACTATATCTGCTCTCCCCAGGACTCTGCATTCACTATATCTGATCTCCCCAGGACTCTGCATTCACTATATCTGATCTCCCCAGGACTCTGCATTCACTATATCTGGTCTCCCCAGAACTCTGCATTCACTATATCTGCTCTCCACAGGAGCCTACATTCACTATATCTGATCTCCCCAGGACTCTGCATTCACTATATCTGGTCTCCCCAGAACTCTGCATTCACTATATCTGCTCTCCACAGGAGCCTACATTCACTATATCTGCTCTCCCCAGGACTCTGCATTCACTATATCTGCTCTCCCCAGGACTCTGCATTCACTATATCTGCTCTCCCCAGGACTCTGCATTCACTATATCTGCTCTCCCCAGGACTCTGCATTCACTATATCTGCTCTCCCCAGGACTCTGCATTCACTATATCTGCTCTCCCCAGGACTCTGCACTCACTATATCTGCTCTCCCCAGGACTCTGCATTCACTATATCTGCTCTCCCCAGGACTCTGCATTCACTATATCTACTCTCCCCAGGACTCTGCACTCACTATATCTGATCTCCCCAGGACTCTGCAGTCACTATATCTGCTCCCCCAGGACTCTGCAGTCACTATATCTGCTCCCCCCAGGACTCTGCATTCACTATATCTGCTCTCCCCAGGACTCTGCATTCACTATATCTGGTCTCCCCAGGACTCTGCACTCACTATATCTGCTCTCCCCAGGACTCTGCATTCACTATATCTTATCTACCCAGGACTCTGCATTCACTATATCTGGTCTCCCCAGGACTCTGCAGAAGAATGTTACATTAGCTGTCTGTGGATAATGCTAAGTCAGCAGGTGATCATACTCAGGGCAGCCATCACAAATTTTGAGGGCCCCTTACACAGCTTTAGGCAGGGCGCCCCTGGAGCAGAAAACCTGGGGGGGGGGGGGGGGGGGAATGCTGACAAAAAAACAAGTGTAATCTCTTCTCTCCTGATGAGATATTAAGCGGTGGAGGGGGGGGCCTGGGGACCATTGGGCCCCTTGCATGTGTAATGCAAAAAATAAATAAAAAAAACGGGAGGGGGGCCAGCAGGGCCTGTAAGGGACCCTGGGCACCATTGGGCCCATTACAGGTGTAATGCAAAAAAAAGCGGGAGGGGGGCCAGCCGGGCCTGTAAGGGACCCTGGGCACCATTGGGTCCCTTACAGGTGTAATGCAAAAAAAAAACAGGAGGGGGTCCCTGGGGACCATTGGGCCCCTTGCATGTGTAATGCAAAAAATAAATAAAAAAAACGGGAGGTGGGCCAGCCGGGCCCCTTCTTACAGGTGTAATGCCTGTACCCCCCTGATGGCGGCCCTGATTCATACTGCCCAGATAGACTGGGTCTAGGGATGTCAATGCCTAAAGAGGTGTTTGAAACAGAAAACACTTCACTGTACAGCTGAACCACAATAATTGTTGCTCCTCGTTACTCTCTGACCATTGTTAATAAAGCTGGTTGTGTCCGGTAGGACAGAGCGCCCCCTGGTGTAGGACAATTAGCAGCGCGCACGGAGCAGGTTTTATATTAGAAGCTAAGATTGCGTTCCGTTGGCTCCATATTTTTAGACGGGAGATCCGCCCCCCGCGATAATCTCCATCTGATCATCCTTCTGTTTTATTTCATTGCTGCCCAGAGTTCCAAAATAGGTTGAATCCCGGCCCAGGCCCCTCTCCCACGCCACAGATCTGCCGCTCCAATGCCATTCATGCAGAGCGCAGTCACCGAGAGACGTCGGGTCACTTCGGATATCAGCACTGAAAATTTTTGCTGCCGACAGTTTGTCATTAACCCCTTCCATACAGGGCACTTATACACCTTCCCGCCCAGACCAATTTTTAGCTTTCAGCGCTGTTGCACTTTGAATGACAATTGCGCGGTCGTGCTACACTGTACCTAAACTAAATTTTTATCATTTTGTACCCACAAATAGAGCTTTCTTTTGGTGGTATTTGATCACCTCTGGGATATTTATTTTCTGCCAAAATTGTTTTAAAAATGACCACAATTTTTTAAAAAAATTGTTTTTTTTTGTTTCTGTTATAAAACATTGTAAATAAGTAAGTTTTCTCCTTCACTGATGGGCACTGATGGTACTGCACTGACGGGCACTGAATAGGCGGCACTGATGGGCACCGATGAGGTGGCACTGATGTGGTGGCATTGATGGGCACTAATATGCGGCACTGATGGGCGGAACGGATGGGCACTGATAGGCGGCGCGGATAGGCGGCATGGATGGGCTTGGATAGGCAGCACTGATAGGTGGCACAGATGGGCACAGATAGGCGACACGGCTGGGCACGGATAGGCGGCACGGGTGGGAACGGATAAGCGGCACGGATGGGCACTGATAGGCGGCATGGATGGGCACTGATAGGTGGCACGGAAGTGCATAGATGAGCACTATCGTATGTGTTGTACTAATGGATGCCAATCAGTGCCAAACAATGCCTGCCAATCAGTGATGCCCATTGTGGGCACTGATTGGCATCCATTGCGGCACTGATTGGCATCCATTTTGTGTGTCCTTCTCATCCCTGGTCGTCTAGGGTGGCATACTTTTTTTTTTTAATCCCTGGTGGTCCAGTGGGCATCCTGGGGGGGGCTGTGCTGATAATCGATTAGCACAAACACCCCCCCTGTCACAGGAGCAGCCGATCGTCTCTCCTCTACTCACGTCTGACAGACGCGAGTGAGGAAAAGCCGATTACCGGCTTTTCCTATTTACATCGTGATCAGCCGTGATTGGACACGGATGATCACGTGGTAAAGAGTCTCCGTGAGAGACTCTTTACCTTGATCGATGTTGCGGGGTGTCAGACTGACGTCCAGTCAGGATTCTACAACCACTTTGCCGACGTCAATTTGTCATTGGCGGGCGGCAAGTGGTTAAAACAAATTGTACGTATCCAGTCCCATCGTCTGCCACCCGGTGTTATCATCCACGTCAGCAGACCAACCGCGTCCCAGTACAAAAAGTACAAAAAGTCATAACGTGTCAACATTCGAAATGTGGTAGAACCATATAAAATGCACATAAAGTTACCAACACACTGCAAGTGTCCTGCATGCAAATGGCAGAAGTGTGAATAGAGCTTGAAGCAGCTCTGAAATGGAAAAAATGAAAAAAGCACATCCCTCTATGGTGTGTACTTGCCTCAATCCAGAGCACCAAGTGTGATTTCTGTCTGCGGACAGTCACTTCTGACAGTCTATGCTGACACCAAGCAATACAAAGAGATGACCTCACCCCCCCCCCCTCCCCTCCTGTCGGATCAGTGCCTATTAATGCCGCCTTTCTGTGCCTATCAGTGCCTCCTCACCAGTGCCGCATATCAGTGCCCATCAGTTCTAACTATCAGTGCCTATCAAAGCTTTCTATCAGTGCCTCCTCATCAGTGTTACCTATCAGTGCCCATCAGTGTCACCTATCTGTGCCTATCGATGCTGCCTAACAGTGCCTCCTCATCAGTGCAGTCTATCAGTGCCCATCAGTGCCTATCAATGCTGTCTAACAGTGCCTCCTCATCAGTGCAGCCTATCAGTGCCCATCAGTGTCACCTATCAGTGCCTATCAATGCTGCCTATCAGTGCCCCCTCATCAGTGTCACCTATCAGTGCCCATCAGTGTCACCTATCAGTGCCCATCAATGCTGCCTATCAGTGCCCCCTCATCAGTGTCACCTATCAGTGCCTATCCATGCTGCCTATCAGTGCCTCCTTATCAGTGCCACCTATCAGTACCCATCAGTGCTACCTATCAGTGCCTATCAATGCTGCCTATCAGTGCCTCCTCATCAGTGCAGCCTATCAGTGCCCATCAGTGCAGCCTCACCAGCACATTGAAGGAGAAAAATGACCTGTTTGCAAAATTTTATAATGAACTATGAAAATGTATTTTTAAAAAAAAAAAAATTTATTTCTGTCTTTATTCATTTATTTAGCAAAAAATAAACAACCCAAATGGTGATAAAATACCACCAGAAGAAAGCTCTATTTATGTGTACAGCGTAGTATGACCACGCAATTGTCATTCAAAGTGTGAAAGCTGAAAATGTAACTGGGCAGGAAAGGGGGGGGGGGGTTACCGGGAGGCAATTGATTAAAAAAGAAAAAAAAAATGAATAAAATATATATATATATATATATATATATATATATATATATATTATAAAAAAAATAATTAAATTACAAAAAGGGAAAATTTATTATCAATACTTACCGTAATTTTCCTTTCCTGACAGACTCCATGGCAGCCTACGTGTGGGTTAATCCCGCCTCCTCTCCAATGCCATAGGACCCCATACCCATAAAAGTCAGCTCACCTATCAGTACTGTGTTCCGTAACTAGCCGACTCTTGGACCCCTTATTAACCTTTAGGGTGGGAACTCCGTCTGCCATGGAGTCCATCAGGAAAGGAAAATTACGGTAAGTATTGATAATAAATTTTCCCTTTTCCTGACTGACTCCATGGCAGCCTACGTGTGGGAAATAACTAGCCAATCCACACGGGTGGGTATGCTGAACAGAAAAAAATTCTATTTGACCCGTCAACCAACAGGATTTACAAATCCAAAATCACAGAAGATAGCGAAGCAGGCTCACTACAAAAGTGACATAAGGTCTTAATGGAGGCCATAGGGCCGTTTCACAGATAACATCTGGAGCAATGTGCTGGACTGCTGCCCATTAAACCACCATACTCCTGGTGGAAAGTGCCTTCACTGGCTCCGGAGGAGCCAAGCCCTCGACTCTACAAGCTTGTTGGATGGACTGAACGATTCAGGCCGCAATCATTCTTGACAGAGGCTCAGCCTCCCTAAATACCTAATTCATGCCCATTTCCTTAGATCTCATGAGAATGAAAAAACAGACTTAAAGCGCACCCAAACCGGACAGGGGTGCAGAACTGACCCTCGAGGAAAAAAGAATCCAGCCTGAGAGGATGAGGCACCTGATCCCAAAAGCTGAGCTAGCTCAGGAGGGAAAATAAAATCAAAGCTTGTGCGGCCAATAAGGAGCTACTACCATCACTTAGATCGCTTCCGCATGAGGTCTTTTTAGGAACGTGAGGATGAATGCGAGTGGTCAGAAGGCGTATGCCCTCTTGGAACCCAATCGATTTGTCAGGACATCCATACCGGAGGCCTTAACTGTACGGCCCTGAGTGAAATCCCTCTTAAGCTTGAAGTTGCCAGTGAAGAGAATAGATCCACTTCGGAATTGACTTCCCAGGAACAGGATCCACTTGAATGTCTGCACATGAATAGACCACTTGTTGGTGTTTAACCGAATACGCGTCAGGAAGTCCGCTTGGACAATCTGGGCTCCGGGGATGCAAGCCGCTGAAATGCTGGACAGGTTCTTCTGGTCCCAAGACAGAATGGGCTTGACCTCCCCCGAGTGCTCCCTCAAACTCTTCATATAGGAGATCGCCGTGGTGTCGACCATTCTTAATGAAACTGACTCCCCCTTATGGAGATGGGAGAAGGACTGAAGGGCACCCTAAGCTGCCTGAGGCTCCAGAACGATCTAGCCCGGGATGAGAAGAAGCATAGCCAATTTGTCTTGGAGCAGGATCCATTCTGCAGAGGGCTCTCAAACCGGAACTGCTGGCATAAGTCGTGACCATGACCCATGAGATTGGGCAATTACGCCGGTTTAGAACTGAAGCCACCAGAAGAGGTTGCCCCTCATCCTCGATACGTGAAATAGGTTGACTGTTGCCCCTTGGTTTCCGTTGCTGTCGACAACCTAGCTGGAAAGAAGGGCGTACGTCTGCAGGGACCACTTGACCATAGGGATCGTGGAGCCCATTGGGCCGATAATCTTTGATACCATGAGGTCTTCAGCCATGAAGAGAAATTTAATTCTCTTCTGGAAAAAACGAGATCTTCCCCACTGGGAGTGGGATGGTGCCTTCCACTATAGAAAAAACAAAGCTGGGCTCCAAAGTACAGCGGGCGCTGGACTAGTTCTAGGTGGCTCTTTCACTGATCTAGGAGCCATCCACAGCTGGCCAAGGTGGAGACTACCTTCTCCCTGTGAACCAGCAGCTACCCTTTGTCTTGGGACAGCAACAGGAGGTTGAAGTAGTGAAAGGACGTACGTTCTGATGAGAGCCACTATGGCCAGATGAATTCTAGAGAAGACTTGGGTGGGATTGACAGCCCAAAAGGAAGGAAGATGAAATGTAGATGTTATCGTCCAACTTGCAACCAGAGGTATTTGAGAAACTCCTTTGCCACCAGAACATGGAGGTAAGTATTTTAAGTCGATTAAGAATAGCCAGACGGAGTCTACATTTGACCCTTCATACTACATATACTTGTTTAGGTAAGCTAAGACTGTCACTGGTCGCCATAAACCATTTCTCTTGTGCTACGAGAGAGGGGGGGGGGGTATACCCCCTGGGAATTTCCGTCCCTTGGGACATGTACCGCTGCTCCCTGCGACTTCAACGATTTAAGTCCACACAGATGTGCCAGAAGTTCCAGCCAGGCCTTTAAGGGTGAGCTTCTCCCGAGCGTTCAGAACCTTCCATACTAGAAACTCTTCCGATCAAACAGACGCCTAACCTTGGGGAAGACGCAAGTATAAGGCCCACTAGCCGTGACCGAGGCTTGAGTATGGAGACATATGTTCTCTGTCCAGGTTTCCAAAGCCTTAGCCATAGCTGTTAGCGCCAGGTCAGGTCAACAGCCATCCCATAGATTTTCTTGGGTCTTGGCTTATTCTTCTCTCCAGCCCGTCCTGAAGGACGCAGGATCTTCTAAAAGAATGGTAACCCATTTAGCCAACCGTATTAATGCTGCAACTATGGGGGGGAGTGTTCCCAGAGACTTCACTTCTTCTGTCATGAAGGGGTATACTCTGGAAATTATTTTTTTTTATTTTTTTTTTTGATGAAGCAGTTTTCATGTCCACCATAGTCCACTGATATCCTTTAACTCCGTAAGAATCTTAAAGAACCTCTTCGCTTAGCCGGGGGTGGAAGGGTCCACCCACCTAAGGGTCTCCTTAACCATCCTGACTAGTGGGGGAGCCAAAGAGCCATCAAGGCCGCTGACACTTTACATCACCTTCCAGCTCGCTGACCGAAGAATCCGGAGAAGCAGCGTAGGGCTGTAAGGATCCAAATCCTTTGGGCCGCATCAGCCAAGGAGCCATGTAGAATGGTGGACTGGCTCCGTGTGTGGGATGTATCCCATTTCTTTAGGGATTGATCTACCACATATTTCACCAGAGACTTTTTATACTTCATAGTTTCCAGTCTCTATTTCCCTCAACCGCCTGGGCATCACATTGGTCACATAAGGACTTGCCCTCCGGGACTCGTGTCCCATATCCCCAGCAGGCTCTGCGTTCAGAGCGGCTGTCACGGCAGTGGGTAAGGTGAATGGAGGAGGAATGGAGCGTCTCCTCTATTTGGATGAGGAATGGAGCTTCTCCTCTATTTGGAGGAGGAATGGAGCGTCTCCTCTAGTTGGAGGAGGAATGCAACGTCTCCTCTAGTTGGAGGAGGAATGCAACGTCTCCTCTAGTTGGAGGAGGAATGCAACGTCTCCTCTAGTTGGAGGAGGAATGCCACGTCTCCTCTAGTTGGAGGAGGAATGCCACGTCTCCTCTAGTTGGAGGAGGAATGCCACGTCTCCTCTAGTTGGAGGAGGAATGCCACGTCTCCTCTAGTTGGAGGAGGAATGCCACGTCTCCTCTAGTTGGAGGAGGAATGCCACGTCTCCTCTAGTTGGAGGAGGAATGCCACGTCTCCTCTAGTTGGAGGAGGAATGCCACGTCTCCTTCCAGTTGCAGGAGGAATGCTACATCTCCTTCCAGTTGCAGGAGGAATGCTACATCTCCTTCAAGTTGCAGGAGGAATGCTGCGTCTCTTTCCAGTTGCAGGAGGAATGCTGCGTCTCCTAGATGTAGGAGGAATGCTGCGTCTCCTAGATGCAGGAGGAATGCGACCTCTCCTAGTTGCAGGAGGAATGCGACTTCTCCTCTCGTCGGAGGAGGAATGCGACTTCTCCTCTCGTCGGAGGAGGAATGCGACTTCTCCTCTCGTCGGAGGAGGAATGCGACTTCTCCAGCTGCAGGAGGAATTCGTCTTCTACAGCTGCATGAGGAATGCGACTTCTCCAGCCGCAGGAGGAATGCGACTTCTCCAGCCGCAGGAGGAATGCGACTTCACCTCCAGTTGCAGGAGGAATGTGACTTCTCTTCTGTCTAGACGGCGAATCTCGTCTAGATCTAGACAATAAATGGAGAAAGTTGTGGTCTGGCAAGGTCTCGGACATCCTGGACCACAAATTGCTGGTCCGATCTTTTGAAAGAGCTGCGAAAGAAAGATTGGGGGGTGGGGACACCAAACGCAATCTCAAACCCTTGAGAATGCAACCTCAGCCCCCTCCCCTTGCCTGCACCTACCCAGTGCGCAAGGGCTGGCTGCAAAAAGGCAGTGACCTGTCCATAACCTCTGGACAGGACGTCAGCAAAAAATACATACAGTCTGCGGATGACCCATAAATGCTACCCAGACCAGGGAAGCCAACCAGAAGAAAAAACATCTATTTATTATTATTTTTTGTTTTTATATTATCAAAAATATACATATACTTTTTTTTAACATATAGTGCATCCTGGTGCAGACTCAGCTTGGGGGAAGCCACCGCTCACTGTCTGAGGAAAATTCCCGCACTGACAGGAGGCAGACCTTCGAATCCCCGGCCTGGTGACGTCACCGCCCCCTCCACCTCGCGCCTGCGCCGTGAAGACAGCCTAACGGCACCTGCGCGGTCGCCGGACCACCTGCCACTGCGTGAACACAAGAGCCAGGCCTCACTATCACAGAGGCCCCGCACATGCGCAGAGCGGCGGCAGCGCCCGTGACCCGGAAGTACCGTGGCACCCTGGAACGCAAATGCATTCCATGCGCCGTGAGGGGACACAGAGGTACCAGAAAATAAAGGGAAACAAACAAACAAATAGACACAGAGGCGACTGCCATGGAGGAAGTGAAAAAGGTTCAGACCTTGCCAGCCGTTGATGCGTCCACCTTCAGGCATACCGTGGCAACCTCCATTCCATCACTGGGGTATATATTTTTGGAAGTGCGGTTGTTCACCTTTTTCCTTTCAAGCTTTGTTTCCATGCATTGCCTGCACCCAGGCTTCTGAGAGGACACTGATTGCTTAGTGCACTCAGCTGGAGCGGGAGATCCCTTCTTCTCTATGGAGTGTATACTGCCAAAGAAATGCACAGGCCAACTCGTAGCTCAGCCCTGAGCTGTACCGCATGGATGATATGCCAAAAATTCTGGAAATATTCCAAACGGACGCCAGCAGGAACAAACGTGATGTAGGTCCATGAGGAGGACAAAAAAGGAACACAGTACTGATAGGTGAGCTGACTTTTATGGGTATGGGGTCCTATAGCATTGGAGAGGAGGCGGGATTAACCCACACGTAGGCTGCCATGGAGTCAGTCAGGAAAGACGATTTAATCTAAAACGATATAAGAAGTATAAGAAGTCTCGGCTTCTGAAGGCAGAAGAAAAAGTGAAAAATATTATTACAGACACATTCATTTTTATTTTATTTTTATGTTTTTTAGACTGAAAGATGCTTTTTACAAAAATAATATATATCATTACAAGTTCCCATCTCCAGGTTTCTGCCGCAATCCATTAACGGCGAAGCGGAATAACGACACGCAAACCCCCGGCGTTCAGAAGGGAGACGCTGACCGGTCATTTTTTCATCCAATGGGGAGAAAGTGTACAAAAAACATAAACAAGTCATAAATTGACAGAAGGGGAAGATGGTAACTAAAGGGCAAAATAACTTCCATAAATCTGAAGAAGAAGAAGAATGCCACTGAACCCGCCGTCCGTGGACATGATTTAGAATAAATACGACACGGGAATATTTCTGTCCGCTCCAAGCTGTTTTTCCTTTAGTTAGGCTGACAGCTAACCATAAAGCATGGGAAGAAATGTCCATAGTAAAAGGATAAATGTTTGTATTAGTAGATGGCGGCTTCGGTGTGTGCATTCCGGAGAGTTTAGAGAGGACTGAAGGTATGCTCCAGTCAGAATTTAAAAAAGAATCACTTGCCGACCGCAATACATATACATATATATATGCATTGGGGGCTTGCAAAGTGGTCCGAGCGGCTAATTAGCTGCTGGATTGCTTCCAGAAGCAATGGGAGGGCCAGTATTTCTTGGGCTTAGCGTTTTTACCATAAAGACATGGATGAGCGAGTTTGGGGTGGAGGAAATTGGCTGGCCTCAACCCCATAGAACACCTTTTGGATGAATTAGAGCAGAGACTGTGAGCACACATCTGTCCGTGATCATCTGCGCACATCTGGAGTAATCTGTCCGTGATCATTTACTACATCTGTCCGTGTTCATCTGCCAAATCTGTCCATGGTCATCTGCGCACATCTGTCTGTGATCATCTGCGCACATCTGTCCATGATCTTCTGGCACATCTGTCCGTGATCATCTGCGCACATCTGTCTGTGATCCTCTGCGCAGATTTCTCCATGATCATCTGCGCACATCTCTCCATGATCATCTGCGCACATCTCTCCGTGATCATCTGCCAAATCTGTCCGTGGTCATCTGCGCACATCTCTCCGTGATCATCTGGCACATCTGTCTGTGATCATCTGCGCACATCTGTCCATGATCTTCTGGCACATCTGTCCGTGATCATCTGCGCACATCTCTCCGTGATCATCTGCACACATCTCTCCGTGATCATCTGTGCACATCTGTCTGTGATCATCTGCGCACATCTGTCCATGATCTTCTGCGCACATCTGTCTGTGATCATCTGCGCACATCTGTCCGTGATCTTCTGGCACATCTGTCCATGATCATCTGCGCACATCTCTCCGTGATCATCTGCACACATCTGTCTGTGATCATCTGCGCACATCTGTCTGTGATCATCTGCGCACATCTGTCCATGATCTTTTGCGCACATCTGTCCGTGATCATCTGCGCACATCTGTCTGTGATCATCTGCGCACATCTCTCCGTGATCATCTGCGCACATCTGTCTGTGATCTTCTGCGCACATCTGTCTGTGATCACCTGCGCACATCTGTCTGTGATCATCTGCGCACATCTCTCCGTGATCATCTGCGCACATCTGTCTGTGATCATCTGCGCACATCTGTCCGTGATCTTCTGGCACATCTGTCCGTGATCACCTGCGCAGATTTCTCCATGATCATCTGCGCACATCTCTCCATGATCATCTGCGCACATCTCTCCGTGATCATCTGCCAAATCTGTCCGTGGTCATCTGCGCACATCTCTCCGTGATCATCTGGCACATCTGTCTGTGATCATCTGCGCACATCTGTCCATGATCTTCTGGCACATCTGTCCGTGATCATCTGCGCACATCTCTCCGTGATCATCTGCACACATCTCTCCGTGATCATCTGTGCACATCTGTCTGTGATCATCTGCGCACATCTGTCCATGATCTTCTGCGCACATCTGTCTGTGATCATCTGCGCACATCTGTCCGTGATCTTCTGGCACATCTGTCCATGATCATCTGCGCACATCTCTCCGTGATCATCTGCACACATCTGTCTGTGATCATCTGCGCACATCTGTCTGTGATCATCTGCGCACATCTGTCCATGATCTTTTGCGCACATCTGTCCGTGATCATCTGCGCACATCTGTCTGTGATCATCTGCGCACATCTCTCCGTGATCATCTGCGCACATCTGTCTGTGATCTTCTGCGCACATCTGTCTGTGATCACCTGCGCACATCTGTCTGTGATCATCTGCGCACATCTCTCCGTGATCATCTGCGCACATCTGTCTGTGATCATCTGCGCACATCTGTCCGTGATCTTCTGGCACATCTGTCCGTGATCACCTGCGCACATCTGTCTATGATCATCTGCGCACATCTGTCCATGATCTTCTGCGCACATCTGTCCGTGATCATCTGCGCACATCTGTCCGTGATCATCCAGTGCATATTTGATGCACATCTTTGGTCATCTGGCACATCTGTCCATGATCATCTGCACACATATGTCCATTCTCTTCTGGCATATCTGTCCTTGATCTTCTGGCACATCTGTCCAAGATCATCTGCCGCATCTGTTAGTGATCATCTGCGCACATCTGGCAAACATCTGCTCGTGCTCATCTGGCACATTTGCCCGTGATCCTCTGGCACATCTGTAAATGATCTTCTGCGCACATCTGTCCGTGATTATCTGCCACATCTGTCTGTGATCATCTGCGCACACCTGGCACAACCTGTCGGTGATCATCTGCCACATTTGTTTGTGATCATCTGATTCTGCCACATCTGTCCGTGATCTTCTGGCACATCTGTCCAAGATTATGTTCTGCATCTGTTAGTGATCATCTGCGCACATCTGGCAAACATCTGCTCGTGCTCATCTGGCACATATGTCCATGATCTTCTGGCACATCCGTCCGTGATCTTCTGGCACATCTGTCGGTGATCATCTGCGCACATCTGGCACAACCTGTCGGTTATCATCTGCCACATTTGTCCGTGATCATCTGATTCTGCCACATCTGTCCATGATCATCTGCCACATCTAATGCCATTGTCCTGGTGCTCCAGGGCCCTCGGAAAAAAAAAAAAACAGTTTTAAATAAATACCACCAAAAGAAAGCTCTATGTGTGAACAAAATGATAAAAAAAATGTTGGGTACAGCGTTGTCATTTAAAGTGTGAGAGCGCTGAAAGCTGAAAATTGGGAAGGAAGGGGGTGAAAGTGCCCCGGTATTGAGGTGGTTAATAAAGCTAAAAGTTTTGCATCTGACGTCCCGTAGCAGTCACTGTATGGATCTACTCAGGGGACCTCAATAGTATTTTCAAGCCTGACCCCGGCACACCGAGAGAAGAGATAAACAGTTTGCTGTTATTTTACACACATACATGCACACGAGGGTTTTACAAAGAAACGCCAACGTGTCATGCAAAAAGCTTTACCTATTAAAATAGATCAATCGCAAAGCTGCATATAGAGGTGTGATGGGATGTGCAAGATTGTTTCAAAATATTTATATCATCAAAGATATCTAAAAATAAGAATAATAACAATAGAAAGCCTTTATAATATTTGCTCACCTCAAATAAAAACACATAATTCTAGTGCTCATCTCAGATAAAAACACAAAAACACATAATTCTAGTGCTCACCTCACATAAAAACACATAATTCTAGTGCTCACCTCACATAAAAACACATAATTCTAGTGCTCATCTCAAATAAAAACACATAGGCCCGGATTCACAAAGCACTTGCGCCCAGGGATGGACTGGCCATTGGGACTACAGGGACTTTCCCGGTGGGCCAATGGCTCAGTGGGCCGGCTTCAGTGACAGCGGAACGCCGCCCCCCTCCGCTCCTCTGTCTCTCCCTCCCCGCAGCGCTCACCTGGGAGTTTCTCACTTCTGCCTAATCTTGTCCCATAAGGGGGGGGCACCAAACTGATTCTTTGCCCCGGGTGAAATAATGTCTAGCTTTCCCACTGGTACTGCCTCTAAGAGTACCAGTACCAGCCTTTCTACTCTAATAAAGTAGAACGGCTAGTGGCTAGTGGCGGGGGAGAGGGGGCTTGGGTGGCCGGGGGGGGGGGGGTGCTGCGGGAGTTGTCCGGCCGCCATTGGGAGAGACCTGTGAAAATGGGCCGGTCTGGATGAAGTCCAGGGCCAAATTTTTGTCCCAGTCCAGCCCTGCTTGCGCCAACGTATCTCAAGATACGCCGTCGTAAGTACAAATGTGCGCCGTCGTATCTATGCGCCGACCCACATACTAAGATACGCCTAAAAATAGGCTTCATCCGACCGACGTAACTTGCCTACGCCGGCGTAGAGTGGGCGCATATTTACGATGGACGCATGTGGCGCTCCCATTGATTTTCTATTCAAATATGCAAATGAGGGAGATACGCCGATTCACGATCGTACTTGCGCCCGACGCATGCTACGACTGGTGCGCGTAAGTTGTACGTACGGCGTAAAGTTATGCCCCATAAAGGAGGTGTAACTCAGCAGCATCCATGCAAAGGGCTGCACCAGGGAACACAAGCCGGCGTATTTTACGTAGTTTACGTTGTACGTGAATAGGGCTGGGCGTAGGTTACGTTCACGCCGTAGGCAGTGATCAGGCGTATCTTAGGCAGTTGTTCCGACGTGATTGCGAGCATGCGCACCGAGATACGCCCAGGGGACGGCTCATGCGCAGTTGGCAATACGTATCTGTCTGGCGCTTGGCCCATCATTTGCATGGGGTCACGCCTCATTAGCATGGCTCACGCCCACTTCCACCTACGCCGACTTACGCCTGAGAAACCCAGCGCAGATTTGGGAGGAAGTGCTTTGTGAATTCTGTGCTTGCCTCTCTGCGCTGCGTCGGCGTAGCGTAAAGGAGATACGCTACGGTGGCATAAATGTGCGCCGATGTCTGTGAATCCGGGCCATAATTCTAGTGCTCATCTCAAAAAAAAAAAACATAATTCTAGTGCTCACTGTGAAGGTATAATATGCACATGAATACCCCTATAATGGGATCCTAGGTCAATGGAAACAGGCGTCCACCACAATCCACCCCTGAAGTAGAAGCAGAGGGCATGCACTAAGTTTAAAATGTAAAGATATACATGCATCCCGGGGGTTGAAACAAACCCCCCTATTTACACATACCATCCAGTTGACCCCCATCCTCATTTTTTGGGGGGGTTTACTGACTTTTTAACCGCTTAAGACCCGGACCAATATGCAGGTAAAGGACCAGGCCCCTTTTTGCGATTCGGCACTGCGTCGCTTTAACTGACAATTGCGCGGTCGTGCGACGTGGCTCCCAAACAAAATTGGCGTTCTTCTTTTCCCACAAATAGAGATTTCTTTTGGTGGTATTTGATCACCTCTGCGGTTTTTATTTTTTGGTGCTATAAACAGAAATAGAGCGACAATTTTGAAAAAAATTCAATATTTTTTACTTTTTGTTATAATAAATATCCCCCAAAAAGATATAAAATATATTTTTTTTCCTCAGTTTAGGCCGATACGTATTCTTCTACCTATTTTTGGTAAAAAAAATCGCAATAAGCGTTTATCGATTGGTTTGCGCAAAATTTATAGCGTTTACAAAATAGGGGATAGTTTTATGGCATTTTTATTAATATTTTTTTTTTTTACTTCTAATGGCGGCGATCAGCGTTTTTTTTTTTTCGTGACTGCGACATTATGGCGGACACTTCGGACAATTTTGACACATTTTTGGGACCATTGTCATTTTCACAGCAAAAAGTGTTATAAAAATGCACTGTTACTGTGAAAATTACAATTGCCGTTTGGGAGTTAACCACAAGGGGGCGCTGTAGGGGTTAAGTGTGACCTCATGTGTGTTTCTAACTGTAGGAGGCGGGGCTGTAGGTGTGACGTCATGGATTGCCTTTCCCTATATCAGGGAACAGGCAATCAGTGACATTGGCACTGTGAAGAATGGGGAAGCTGTGTTTACACACGCCTCTCCCCGTTCTTCAGCTCCCGATCGCCACCGGTATCCCACGATCGGGTCACTTAAAGAGGACGTACAGGTACGTGCTTGTGCCCAGCCGTGCCATTCTGTCGGTAGGTGGTCCTTAACCACTTCCCGCCTGGTCAATGGACAATTGACGTCTGGGAAGTGGTTGTGAAATCCTGACTGGACGTCTATTGACGTCCTGCAGGATTTCATGCCGGCGCGCGCCCGCGGGGGCACGCAGCGCGGCGATCGGTGATGCGGGGTGTCAGTCTGACACCCTGCATCTCCGATCTCGGTAAAGATTCTCCGGCGGAGACTCTTTACCACGTGATCAGCCGTGTCCAACCACGGCTGATTACAATGTAAACAGGAAGAGCCGTTGATCGGCTCTTCCTCACTCGCGTCTGACAGACGCAAGTAGAGGAGAGCCGATCGACGGCTCTCCTGACAGGGGGGGGTTCGCGCTGATTGTTTATCAGCACAGCCCCCCCTCGGATGCCAACACTGGACCACCAGGGAGTGCCCCCCGGTGCTCAATAGAGCAAAAAAAAAAAACACCAATAAAAAAAAAAAATTAACACAATCGATGCCAATCAGTGCCCAAATGGGCACTGACTGGCAACATGGGCACTTGCTGGAATGATGCCCAGCAATGCCATCAGTGCCACCCCACAGTGTCCATCAGTGCCACCTCTTAGGTGGGCACTGGGCACTGATAGGTGGGCACTGGGCATAGATGGGCACTATCAGTGCCCATCTGTGCCACCCATAAGTACCCATCAGTGACACCCATAAGTGCCACCCCGCGGTCGTGGTCACAAAGCTCCGGAGCGGGTCACGGGCGCGCGCGCGACCCACGGCTGGGCACTTAAAGAGGACGTACAGGTACGTGATTGTGCCCAGCCGCGTCATTCTGCCGACGTATATCGGCGTTAGGCGGTCCTTAAGCGGTTAAACAAGAATTGAGTTTGGTCACCGCGGGGCAACAACACGGGTTGTGTTCATCGTTTTCTTTTCTCTCGTTTTCTTGGACCTGCACCGATGTTGGGTGGAAGTCTTCCATAAGGCTCCATTCACACCTAGGCATTTTGTCGCCTGTAGCGCGACGCTATTGCAGCCTGCAATACGCTGGAGGGGTGATTTAACATTGTCGGCTATGGAGTTGGTTCACATCTCCACGCCGAACGCCGAAACGCCGTACGCCTGAAGCTCAAAACAAGTCCCGGACCTTTTTTTCAGGCGGCTTTCGGCGTTCGGCATAGCCGACAATGTTGATCACCCCTCCGGCGTATGGTAGGCTTAAAAAACGCTGCGACAAAACGCCGCAATTTGTCGCGGCAAATCGCGGTAAAATACGCCGCGTTCAGGTGTGAATGCAGCCTTAGACGGATAATCGGCCTCATCATCTCTCGGCTCCTCTCGGAAAAGAACGAGTTATATTTTTTTTTCCGCGTCTTACTTCACGTCACTTCCAATTTCCTCCCAGAAATGAAATCTCCGCTCATTACTTTGTCCCGTTCTCTCCCACAACCCTCGTCACGCCCCCGGCACGGTGACTTCTGGCCGGTAGGAAAAAAAAACGAAAAATTGCGACTGAACGCCAACAAGATTAGAAGATTTGGTTGTGGTGCAGACAGCGCACTTCATCACCCCGCCGCTCCCCCTCGTAATACGATAACAGATGGTCCCTCTCTCTGCGTTTTTCCCCCTCGGATTTGCATAGACGTTCATTTATAAAACATCACATGATCCCGTCTCCTTTTATAGACCCGTCACGATGGAACGCTTGTACATCGATGATGACGCTTCTCCGGTCTCTGGTTAACCAGCGGACGAAGCGTCTCGGATATTTGCCTTCTAGAAGAATTAGATGCGACTCGCGCCACATTTGCAGTGTGATATATTGATGCTTCTTTTTGTTTTAGCATTCAGTGGATGTTCGGGGGGGGGAGGGGAACATATGGCAGACGCATTGCACTGTTTATACTCATTTATTAATAGAAGCTCTTACGTTTATTGCTCCACAAAACAGAGTAAATGCGGCAACAAATAAATCCGCATCGGGGGGCCACATTACCGAGGCGTTACCATTGAGTCGGGTATTAGAGCGGGAGAGACTTGTGATTTGTGAACGCTGATTGTTGGGGCCGGAGAGTAAGAATTGCTGCATGGAGTTGGAATAATTGGCACTATAATACTAAACAGAGGCGGAAAAGGAATAAAAGAGAGAGAGAGAGGGCGCAACCCGCCTTGTGCGTTATCCTTAGATAGATTTTATGGAGTAACTATAACGGTCAGGGGTTAACACTAGGGTTGTCTCCTTTTTTGAGACCGAGTACAAGTACCGATACTTTTTTTATCAAGTACTCGCCGATACCGATTACCGATACTTTTTTTAAATGTCATGTGACAGTATTTTTTTTTTATTTTTTTTACAGTGATTTTTTTTGTTTGTTTTTTTAGGGGGGGTGGATTGTCAGTGTGTTTTTTTTTTTATTATTTACATTTTAGTTTTATTTATTTTAAAAAAAAAATATGTATTGCAATTTTTTTTTTTAATCAGCCCTGTTGGGGGTCTTTGGAGAGATATCAGGGGTCTTAACAGAACTCTGACAGATCCCCTTTAAGACAGAGAAAGGGACTAGGGACACAGATTCCCCAGTCTCTTTCTCTGCAGCCTCAGCTGAAGTGAATGGAGAGAAGCTCCTCTCCATTCATAAACTGAAGCATCGTAAACACAGGTTACGATGCTCAGTTATATGAATGGACAGAGTCAGTGATCACTGACTCTGTTCATTCTGAAAAGGTAGGAGCGGGGTTTAGCGGCTCCTACCTCCGCTCTCCATCCTGACAGATTGAGGGGGGAGAGAGGACAGCACGGAACACGGGGGGGGGGGAGCACAGCACAGAACACGGAGCACAGCACGAAACACGGAGCACAGCACGGAACGCGGGGGAAAGAGCACAGCACGGAAAGCGGGGGAAAGAGCACAGCATGGAACACGGGGGAAAGAGCACAGCACGGAACACGGGGGAATGAGCACAGCACAAAACATGGGGGAAAGAGAGCACAGCACTGAACATGGGGGGGGGGGGGAGAGCACAGCACTGAACACGGGGGGAAAGAGCACAGAACAGAACACGGGGGAAAGAGCACAGCACGGAACACGGGGGAAAGAGCACAGCACAGAACACGGGTGAAAGAGCACAGCACGGAACACGGGGGAAAGAGCACAGCACGGAACACGGGTGAAAGAGCACAGCACGGAACACGGGGGAAAGAGCACAGCACGGAACACGGGGGAAAGAGCACAGCACGGAACACGGGGGAAAGAGCACAGCACGGAACAGGGGAAAGAGCACAGCACGGATCACGGGGGAAAGAGCACAGCACGGAACAGGGGAAAGACAACACAGCATGAGGGAAACATAGCACGGGGGGAGAAGACTTGCAACTCCCCTGCCTGCCCAGGTATCGGCTGAGGCATCAGAGCATTTCCCCCGAGAAATGCTTGGTATCCGTCCCAAAACCGATACTAGTATCGGTATCGGGACATCCCTAGTTAACACCGTTTACGATATTCCATTCCACCAACCCAAGACAGCTTATCAGACACTCCACAATCCAGCAGACACGATCCATGTGGATTTTCCCAGAATAACGAGACACAAGCTCTGTTCTCTGGTTCCAAACGAATGAATACTTTAATGGTAAACTCCGTTCTTCTTATACAGTTATCAACCAAATATGGACAATGACTCAACTCCACCCACAACATGACACCAGGAACTTCAATACACATTCCTTTAGATAATGACATTCAGATAATCCACATGAACTAATTACTAATCATTATCCAGACGTTCTGACTCCGCGATAAGTTATTCTCACCTGCTACACAATACACATTCCTTTGTAGACGTAAGTCAGACGTCTGACCTTTAGAGAGTGCTAAGTCACAACACATATTATCATCAATAGAACTTCACACAATTAAAGGTTCTTGAGAGGCAGACTTAATTAGCACAATAGACAATAGAATGAAATCACAGCAAGCTTCTATCACTACAGCCAGGTAGACTTAATTAGCACCTCAACAGTCTATGTACCACATTGAATGAGTCACTCTCCTATTGACCTGTTGGGTCAGAATTAACAACTTGTAATATTTCAAGATATCCTGCAATACATGAATTATCATTACTGTCCCATCTCATGTAATCCATGATATAATTTCTAAGTCATCCTATGCCCCTATTGGACCCTAGACCCAAGAGTCATTAGTGAAGCTGGCACAGGAGTACCCTGCATCCTTCAAAAGTCTCTGGGTATCACGGGCCATTCCGTTACAGTAACAATATAAAAACTACTCACGAACATGTGAAAGAAACCACAATTTACCCCTTCCCGCCGAGTGTACGCATATGTGCGGCCTCGGCTTTAGGGGGAATTACCGGGATGATGCCCGCAGCTGCAGGCATCATCCCGGTACCCAGACCGTCGGCTCCTCAGGGATAACAACCGATGCAGCAAAAAGCTGCTCGATTGTTATCCTTGAGGAGCGGAAGCGGCCAGGACCCACCTTCTGCCGCCTCCCGCTTTCTCTCGCTTCCTCCTGCTTCCTCTCACCGCATCCTGCTTCCTCCCACCGCATCCTGCTTCCTCCCGCTTCCTCCTGCTTCCTCCCACCACCTTCCGCTTCCTCCATCCTCCGTAACGAGCCGAACGGCGAGTCGGCTCTCTACGGCGCCTGCGCAGTCAGCTCTACACGGCTCCTAGTCGGTGCGCACTGATTGCAACCTCTGTGCCCACTGATTGCAACCTCTGTGCCCACTGATTGCAGCCTCTGTGCCCACTGATTGCAGCCTCTGTGCCCATGAATGCAGCATCTGTGCCCACTGATTGCAGCCTCTGTGCCCACTGATTGCAACCTCTGTGCCCACTGCCTGCAGCCTCTGTGCCCACGATTGCAGCCTCTGTGCCCATGAATGCAGCATCTGTGCCCACTAATTGCAGCCTCTGTGCCCACTGATTGCAACCTCTGTACCCACTGATTGCAGCCTCTGTACCCACTGATTGCAGCCTCTGCGTCCATGAATGCAGATTCTGTGCCCATGAATGCAGCCTCCGTGTCCATGAATGCAGGCAGCCTCACCATTTCCTGGATGGATAACACGCAGCGCTACCCTCCCTCTGTCCTCCGGCGCTCGGATGTCACGGAGCTGGGTCTGTGTGCAAGGTCCCGCCTCCCTAGAACAGCTTGTGTGATAGGCGGAACACTGATTCAATCTACTATCACACAAGCTGGTCTAGGGGGGGCGGGACCTTCTACACACAGACCCAGCTCCGTGACATCCGAGCGCCGTAGGACAGAGGGAGGGGATTGCTGCGTATTATTCATCCAGGAAATGGTGAGGCTGCATTCATGGGCACAGAATCTGCATTCATGGACACAGAGGCTGCAATCAGTGGGCACAGAGGCTGCATTCATGGGCACAGAGGCTGCATTCATGGGCACAGATGCTGCAATAAGTGGAGGACAGAGGGAGTGCGCGCCGCCCCTGCACCCACTGCCGCCCCGAGGCCTGGCCTTGGTGGCCTTGTGAGGAATCCGGACCTGGGAACAGGATCAGATGCACAGGTTAACAGGATCAGGTACACAGGTAGCAGGTACGGATCAGGGCACATGGAAGATACCAAGGCAAGCATGTGAATGCTTGCCGGGTATTTATACACACACCTGTAATCAGCCTCAGGTGACGCCTGATCGCAGGAGGTGATGTCTGCTCTACACTGACCAGGGGACACCCGCTGGTGGACATTGGTACTGCGGCCCAACGATCTAACGGTGCCACCAGCAGGTGAAACCTTTCATGACAGCTCCCGACTGTTAGGAGACACCCGCTGGTGGACATTGGTACTGCAGCCCAACGATCTAACAGTGCCACCAGCAGGTGAAACCTTTCATGACAGCTCCCGACTGTTAGGAGACACCCGCTGGTGTACACCAGTACTGCGATCCACGGGGCCGACAGCGCCACCAACGGGTGAAACCTTTCCTGACACTATGTCAGTTAATGCATTGTAAAAAAAACTTAGACTATGTCCTTTGGAATTCTGCTCCTTACATTTATTTAATCTCCATGGTTGTAACAGTTATAGTTTGTCCTTGAAGGACAAGCGTTGGCGAGGATGACAAAATGTAGATTCTCATGACTCTGAATTGGGGGTCACAGCCAGGGGGCGTGGTCACCGGGGGGGGGGGGGAGGTCCATCATGGAAGAAGTCTGGAGATGGAGATGTCAGATGCTGAAAGAACATTTCCTCACATCCACCAGCTGCCTCCAGGGAACCTTTTCGGGATACTTTGGCCTTTATGATGGATCATCCCATTGGGCATGCCAGGGACAGGAGTACTGCCAATCCCTGAACATGACTGAGTGGCATGATGAGCAAATTCTACACTCTGCTAAATTAAACCCCTGGCATCCCGATACACAAACTGTCCGTGGAGAGACATCAAGTACAAGAGCTGACAGCGGCACAAACTGTACAGAAAATTCCGAGGATTAAACAGATACAAAGCTGAACTCCGAGATATTATTGTCTGAATTCATAGGTCTCGGTGGCGGTGCGTCCAAAGAGGGCGCAGGAGCGCCGCCCCCATCTCTCCTGCACCCGTCAATCACCAATGATAGATTCCTGCATATTGAATTTTTTTCAAAATTGTCGCTCTATTTTTGTTTATAGCGCAAAAAATAAAAACCGCAGAGGCGATCAAATACCACCAAAAGAAAGCTCTATTTGTGGGGAAAAAAGGACGCCAGTTTTGTTTGGGAGCCACGTCGCACGACCGCGCAATTGTCAGTTTAATCGACGCGGTGCCGAATCACAAAAACTGGCCGGGTCCTTTACCTGCCTAAAGGCCTGGGTCTTAAGTGGTTAAGACAGCCCTGGGAACGCGTTGACATAAAAGACTACGACGAGCCGAGAAAATTAAGTTTTATGCTTCTGAGCTTGCGTCAATTTGTTTCCGAGTATGCACGTTTTTTTTTTTACCCGTCGGAAAAGCATACAGCCAACGGTTTTCCTGCTTGGATTTTTTCCTGACGGGGGAAAAAGAGATCCTGCTCTCTTTTTTTTTTTCCCCGACAGTTTTCCCGTCTGAAAAACTGCGAGGGAGATACACACGGTCGGAATTCCCAGCCAAAAGTTCTCATCGCAGTTTTTCCGATTGGGAAAACCGGTCGTGTGTACGGGGCATAACCCCTTTTATCATAATGGTGAAACCTGCCATGTATGGGCTAGATTCAGCAAAGATTTACGCCGGCGTATCCATAGATACGCCGCGTAAATGCTAAGCTGCGCCGGCGTATCCTCTTTCTGTATTCAGAAAGCAAGATACGCCGACATTAGTCTAAGATCCGTCGTATCTTAGGGTGCATTCTCACGCTGGCCGCTAGGTGGCGCTTCCGTCGTTTTCGGCGTAGAGTATGCAAATTACCTAGATACGCCGATTCACAAACGTACGTGCGCCCGGCGGTAGTTTTTTACGTTGTTTGCGTAAGGCTTTTCCGGCGTAACGTTGCTCCTGCTTCTATGAGGCGCACGCAATGTTAAGTATGGACGTCGTTCCCGCTTCGATTTTTTGAATTTTTTACGTTGTTTGTGTAAGTCGTTCGCGAATAGGGCTGGACGTAATTTACGTTCACGTCGAAACCAATGACGTCCTTGCGACGTCATTTGGAGCAATGCACACTGGGATATGTACACAGACGACGCATGCGCCGTTCGTAAAACACGCCAATCACATCAGGTCATCACATATTAGCATAAAACACTCCCCCCTTACACACATTTGAATTAGGCGCCCTTGCGCCCGCCCGCTTTAGGCTACGCCGCCGTAACATAGCAGGCAAGTACATGTGAATCATGTACTTGCCTCGCTAACTTACGGCGGCGTAGCTTAAATGCCTTAAGCTACGCCGCCGCAAAGTTGCGGCAACGTACCCTGAATCTAGGTAATTAGTGTCCAGGGACAAATGTTGTGTTGTGATTTTCTCTTTAGCAGAAATAATGCATGGAGTCTAATCACAGAGAGAATCTAGAATTTCCGCGACGCTTTTACAGCACAATAAACTAGCAGCTAACGATTTCCTCTAAATAATATATGCCCCCGAGGCTCATTTTACCAACCGTGATTTGTGCCGCGTATTACCTAATGCCAAAAAGCAGTGAACACAATATTTATACACATAATGCTGATGGGGAAATATATTATAATAATCATATTGCCACGCAGGGCAAAGCAACAGGTTCACTAGAAGGGCTTATTTACACCTTATTTACCGTATTTATCGGCGTATACCGCGCACTATTTTGCCCTGAAAATCAGGGCAAAATCGTGGGTGCGCGGTATACGCCGATACCCGCTGTCCCGCCACGAGTTTGAATACTGCGCCTGCACATACCGAGCGCAGTACACTCGTGTTTCTTCGGGCAGTCTCGGCGCCTCTCGCGCTGACGCCAGGAGTCAGCGCGAGATTTGCCGAGCCTGCCCGACGATACACGAGTGTACTGCGCTCGGTATATGTCGGCGCAGTATTCAAACTCGGCGTGGGAAACGAGCGGGGAGGACGCGAGGACGCCGCAGAAGGACGCCGGACCCGACGAAGAGGACCCCCGGAAGCCACAGAAGGACCCGGACCCGACGAAGAGGACACCCGAAGCCGCAGACGGACGCCGGACCCGACGAAGAGGACCCCCGGAAGCCGCAGAAGGACCCGTACCCGACGAAGAGGACACCCGAAGCCGCAGACGGACGCCTGACCCGACGAGGCCGCCGATGGACGCCGCGCAAGACACCAAAACTGTAAGTACAAAAAAAAAAATTTCCACAGGATTCGGGGCAACTTTAGGGGTGCGCGGTATACCCGCGTTATACCGCGATAAATACGGTACATGTGCTGCTGTCATTGCCACCGGTCTGAGCATGCAGCCTGGCCAGGTAAGGGGAGGTGGGTGAGTGTGCATGCTTCACCGTCTTGAAACAATACCAGGCCATGAGCCCTCAACATGGGGGGGGGGGGGGTATCTCACTAGAAGGGATCTCCTTGGCAAAGCACCTTGCCCCCATGTTCACCAGACTGAGTTCAGCATTCACCAAAAAAAAAGTGTCCCATCACAGAGAGACGAGACAAGGGAGATAGCTGGAAGATTTAACCGCTTAAGACCCGGACCAAAATGCAGGTACAGGACCCGGACAGTTTTTGCGATTCGGCACTGCAACGCTTTAACTGACAATTGCGCGGTCGTGCGACGTGGCTCCCAAACAAAATTGGCGTCCTTTTCTCCCCCACAAATAGAGATTTCTTTTGGTGGTATTTGATCACCTCTGCGGTTTTTATTTTTTGCGCTATAAACAAAAATAGAGCGACAATTTTGAAAAAAATTCAATATTTTTTACTATTTTCTATAATAAATATCCCCCAAAAAATATATATAAAAGGCGTTTTTTTCCCTCAGTTTAGGCCGATACGTATTCTTCTACCTATTTTTGGTAAAATAAATCGCAATAAGCGTTTATCGGTTGGTTTGCGCAAAATTTATAGTGTTTTCAAAATAGGGGATATTTTTATTGCATTTTTATTAATAATTTTTTTTTTACTACTAATGGCGGCGATCAGCGATTTTTTTCGTGACCGCGACATTATGGCGGACACATCGGACAATTTTGACACATTTTTGGGACAATTGTCATTTTTCACAGCAAAAAGTGCTATAAAAATGCACTGATTACTGTGAAAATGACAATTGCCGTTTGGGAGTTAACCACTAGGGGGCGCTGAAGGGGTTAAGTGTGACCTAATATGTGTTTCTAACTGTAGGGGGTGTGGCTGTAGGTGTGACGTCATTGATTGTGTTTCCCTATATCAGGGAACACACGATCGATGACGGCGCCACAATGAAGAACGGGGAAGCTGTGTTTACACTCACCTCTCCTCGTTCTTCAGCTGCAGGGACCGATCCTGGGACTCCAGCGGCAATCGGGTCCGGAGCTTCGGACTGGGTCGCGGGTGCGCGCCGCGGGTGCGTGCCCACGAAAATGGCTGGGCACTTAAAGAGGACGTACCTGTACGTGGTTGTGCCCAGCCGTGCCATTCTGCCGACGTATATCTGCAGGAGGCGGTCCTTAAGTAGTTAATCTTTGGAAGGGGCAGGGGTGCATCTGGGTGGTTCGCTGCTGGAGGCACACGATCGTGCCCTGCGGGTCCTCTGCGGTCTTGATGGAGCTGGGCTTGGTGTATCTGCATGCAGAGGGGATTCCAGCCAACCAGGGACTGGGTACGCCAGTCGATTGAGGAATTGAAATCGCAGCAGGAGCTGGTCTGGAGAGCGTAGATAGTAAACAGAACCTTGCTTCTGTACAATAAGATGGAAGAGATGGCCCCATCGATAAGTCGCCCCAGCTTCCCGAATTACTTCCAGTAAGGTGCGCAACATGCCCAGTAGGGTATTAGGTTTTGTGCTGCCCTAGGCCTGACTAAACTTGTGCATCCCCTTGGCCACACCCCATTCTGTTTAAGACCTGCCCTGAAATTTTCGAGTGGGGACACTAGTTCCGAGGGCCTGGGGGGGAGGGCAATGGATTCCCTTAATTTACATAGATTTCCTCTGACTTCCTGTTTGGCTATGGGGCAGGAAGTGAAGGGAAATCTCTGCAATGGGACAGGGATGGTAAAAAATAAACTGTACGGGGCTCTAACCCTCCCTTACTCTATCCAAAATTAAAAAAAAAGTGTTGCCTATAGTTCTACTTTAACCACTTCCTACCCGCAGGACGACTATAAACATCGTGGGGTAGATTCAGAGAGCAATTACGCCGGCGTATCCATAGATACGCCGCGTAATTGCTAAGTAGCGCCGGCGTATCTACTTTCTGTATTCAGAAAGCTAGATACGCCGACTTTAGCCTAAGATACGACTGGCATAAGTCTCTTACGCCGTCGTCTCTTAGGGTGCATTCTGACGCTGGCCACTAGGTGGCGCTCCCGTAGTTGTCAGCGTAGAGTATGCAAATTGCATACTTACGCCGATTCACAAACGTACGTGCGGCCGGCGGTCGTTTTTTACGTCGTTTGCGTACGTCGTAAGGCTGCTCCTGCTATTAGGAGGCGCAGCCAATGTTAAGTATAGACGTCGTTCCCACGTCGCGATTTGAAATTTTTACGTCGTTTACGTAAGTCGTCCGTGAATGGCGCTGCACGCCATTTACGTTCACGTCGATACCAATGACGTCCTTGCGACGTCAATTACCGCAATGCACGTCGGGAAATTTTTAGGGACGGCGCATGCGCAGTACGTTCGGCGCGGGAACGCGCCTAATTTAAATGATCCACGCCCCCTACGGGATCATTTGAATTATGCGCGCTTACGCCGGCCCCTTTTAGGCTACGCCGCCGCAACTTTACAGGCAAGTGCTTTGTGAATCAAGCACTTGCCCGTAAAACTTGCGGCCGCGTAACGTAAATGTCAAACTTTAAGCATCATTAAAATCACTGCTCTTTTTTCCATTGATACATGTTGCCTGGGGCAAGACCCGGGTCCCCAAACCCTGTTTTCCGACAATAACTTGCATATGGGGCTTTAAAATGAGCACTTGTGAATTTGAACATTCGAGTCCCATAGACGTCAATGTGGTTCTAAATGTTCGCGCGAACGTTTGGTCCGTTCGAAGGTTCTGGTGCGAACCGAACAGGGGGGTGTTTGGCTCATCCCTAGCCACTACATATACCGGGGGGGGCCGTAGCACATTGCTAGTCACTGGGGAGCAGCAGAGCGTATATCCTCTGCCAGCACTCCGTCTCTTTCCTGGCCTCTGTACCCGCATCCACCTCCAAGATGGCGCCGTTGCAAGTCAGAGCGGTCGGATCTTCCTCTGGCTCCAAGAAGAACACTACAAAGGTGTCCCTGCCAGCGGAAGTCCACTCTCACCTCCTGCCTGGACTCGCCTATCCTGTTACCAGAGCTGCCAAACATCTCCTAGGCCTCAGGTAGTACCTGCCATGATGGTGATATCAGGAACTTGCTAGTAGACCTCCCCATAGTGACTGCTCTAACCAGGGAGATCCATGATCTTAAACAACAGATTGATTCTGTGGGGGATCGTGTTACTACCCAATTTCCACAATTGACACTCAGCTGGAGGCTCTGGAGGCAAATCAGAGCACGTATTGCCGCTATTTAATTTACCTTCAACTCAAAATTGATGATGGGGAAAACTGGCATCGGAGGAATAACCTTCACCTATGGGCAACTATAGGGGCTGATCTGCGTTCCACAGTGGTGACCATCCTCAATCAGCTCCCGGATAAACTGTCTGTAGCAAGGTGCCACTTTGATATGGATAAAAGACTGCCGTTTGCAGATGAAGAAGGAACTCAGCTCCCTCCGGTGGCCAATTGTTGTCATAGCCACCTCCTGTTTGTTTTTTTTACCCTGGTACAGCAGTGAATGTTGGTAATTGAAGTGCAGGGAGATAAAGACTCCGATGCCCTGGTCAGTTGACAGACTACAATGTCCAGAGTTCAACTGTGAGATCCCAAAACACTTTGCGCCCCGCGCAGCCTGCTGGGGAAAGGAATATAAGGAGGAGGGCATCCTTGGCTCGCTCTCTCTGGACTGCCTCTCCAAGAAAGAAGTAGGCCTGTGTTGAGGCTTGTCTTCTGGAGCCTAGGCCTGAGAAGCCTGGGCCTACACACGCCTGTGCGGATCGCCCACCCTGTGAGGGGGATTCCTGACGGAGTGACCGGACCGTGTCCAAGAGCAACTGGTGACCTGTTCCATCGGCAGTGTGTGTAATCAAACCTGTATTTATTTATTGTTATTATTGACTCTTACAGGGCCCTGTAAGTAGTCCACTGTACTGTACTAACCTGTTCACTTTACTTTATTTTTCTTACCAAGTAAAGTTTTCCTTGGTTAGGTGTGAACCTGTGTGCAGTCTATCTATTATCCTGTGTGACCAGTGACAATACCAGGTAACAATTTATTTGTAAGTTTCATTGTGGTAGGATATCATTGTGTTCCCCCAACAGTCAGTGGGTTCCACAATGTCTACCAATACCAGTTGTGCCAAGAGAGGGTTCGAGACAGTTTCAGAGGTTGATAGCCAGAGTACAGACCCAAACAAACCAGCAGCTCCTTCGGGGGTAGTGCTACATGTCAATGGCGGGACTCGAGCTGGATTGGGTCCATCGGGTGCAGGGACAATTAAAGGGCACAGTGGTGACAATTGGCACAGTGGCGACAATTGAGTGGCACAGTGGCTGCGTTTGATGGCATGGCACAGTGGTGCGAATTGATGGCATAGTGACTGCATTTGATGGCATGGCACAGTGGTGATAATTGATGGCACAGTGACTGCGTTTGATGGCATGGCACAGTGGCTGCGTTTGATGGCATGGCACAGTGGTGACAAGTGATGGCACAGTGGCTGCATTTGATGGGCACAGTAAGGCTGCCAAACCCAACGCTCTGCACTATGCTAAGAGAACCAAGCAGACCTTCGGCCCACCTAACATATGTCCTTTGATGAGTACTGAGACTGCTCTGTCACAATGTTACCCGGATGCCCAATCCTGCCCAAGGAACTGAATAAATGAATAAACGATGGAGACATATGTTGGTTTTAAAACATAATTATGATCAGTGTTCTTGGTAGATCATCAAAGACTACATAGTAATTATAATTTATTTAAAGTGTATGGAAAGCTGAAAGTGAAAGCTTCTGAAATAAACCGCTACTTCCCCAACCAGAAGGAACAAACTTACATTATACAGTTGCCTTGAAAAAGTATTCATACCCCTTGAAATTCCCCACATCTTCTCACGTTACAACCAAAAACGTAAATGTATTTTATTGGGATTTTATGTGAGAGACACAGTGTGTCACATAATTGTGAAGTGGAAGGAAAATGATAAATGGCTTTTAACCACTTAAGACCCGGACCTTTAGGCAGGTAAAGGACCTGGCCAGTTTTTTTGCGATCCGGCACTGCGTTGCTTTAACAGACAATTGCGCGGTCGTGCGACGCGGCTCCCAAACAAAATTGGCGTCCTTTTTTTCCCCACAAATAGAGCTTTCTTTTGGTGGTATTTGATCACCTCTGCGGTTTTTATTTTTTGTGCTATAAACAAAAATAGAGCGACAATTTTGAAAAAAATTCAATATTTATAACTTTTTGCTATAATAAATAACCCTAAAAATATATAAAAAAACTTTTTTTTTCCTCCGTTTAGTCCGATACTTATTCTTCTACCTATTTTTGGTAAAAAAAAAATCACAATAAGCGTTTATCCATTGGTTTGCGCAAAAATGTATAGTGTTTACAAAATAGGGGATAGTTTTATTGCATTTTTATTAATTTTCTATTTTTACTACTAATGGCGGCGATCAGCGATTTTTTTTTATGACTGCGACATTATGGCGGACACTTCGGACAATTTTGACACATTTTTGGGACCATTGTCATTTTCACAGCAAAAAATGCTATAAAAAATGCATTGTTTACTGTGAAAATGACAATTGCAGTTTGGGAGTTAACCACAAGGGGGCGCTGAAGGGGTTATGTGTGACCTGAAGTGTGTTTCTAACTGTAGGGGGGCGGGGCTGGACGAGTGACGTCATTGATCGTGTTTCCCTATATCAGGGAACAGACGATCGATGACAGCGCCACAGTTTACACACAGCTCTCCCCGTTCTTCAGCTCCGGGACCGATCGCGGGACTCCAGCGGCGATCGGGTCCGCGGCTCCCGCGGCTGCGGTCACGGAGCTTCGGACCGGGTTGCGACCTACGGCTGGGCTCTTAAAGAGGACGTACAGGTACGTGCTTGTGCCCAGCCCTGCCATTCTGCCGACGTATATGTGCATTTGAATTCAGAACACGGTTTTCATATGTGGGCGGGACTCACGTATGCGTTTGCTTCTGCGTGAGAGCACACGCCCGGCAGGGGCGCTTTAAACTTATTTTATTGTTCATTTTACTTAAAAAAAAATAGTTTGACACTTTAAAAAAAAAAAAAAATAATAATTTTTGATCACTTTTATTCCTATTACAAGGAATGTAAACATCCCTTGTAATAGGAATATAGCGTGACAGGTCCTCTTTACAGTGAGATATGAGGTCAGCAAGAAAATATGAAAACAAAATAATAAAAAAAAAAAAACGATCTCAGCTTCTTCGCCGAGGCGGCGCCATTTGTTTGAATGCAGAGGCCGGGCGTGATGGCATAACATGGCGCCCAATCTCCTACCGTTCATAGAGACTCCGGCGGCCATAAATGTGGAAAATTTCAAGGGGTATGAATACTTTTTCAAGGCACTGGATGTGTAGAGGCTTTCCAAATTCCGAATTTTTTGAATTTGCGAGTTCCGGATTTTCAGAATATACGAATTTCCGAAAAAAGCAAAAAAAAACGATAAAACCAAAAAAATACGAACGTTTCGGCAGTGCACATGTCTAGTGTGCAGGCAGTGAGGAGATGATGTGCTGTAACCTCTAGCAACCAATCAGTGAGCAGTGTAAGGCCGCGTACACACGATCGGTCAAAACCGATGAAAACGGACTGAAGGACCTTTTCATCGGTCCAAACCGATCGTGTGTGGGCCCCATCGGTCAGTTATCCTTCGGTCAAAAAAAGTAGAACTTGCTTTAAAATTGAACCGATGGACTGGTAACCGATAGGTCAAAACCGACCGTTAGTATGGAAAACCATCTGTTAAAAACCCGCGCATGCTCAGAATCAAATCGACGCATGCTTGGAAGCATTGAACTTCGTTTTTCAGCACGTCGTTGTGTTTTACGTCACCGCCTTCTGACACGATCGGTTATTTAACTGATGGTGTGTAGGCGCGACGGACCATCAGTCAGCTTCATAGGTTAACTGATGACAACGGTCCTTTGGACCTTTCTCATCGGATGGATTGATCGTGTGTACGAGGCCTTACTGTACAGTAATCACTAGCAACCAATCAAGAAATTATGTGCTGTAACCTCTAGCAACCAATCAGTGATCCGTAATGTGTGCTGTAACCTCTAGCAACCAATCAGTGATCCGTAATGTGTGCTGTAACCTCTAGCAACCAATCAGTGATCCGTAATGTGTGCTGTAACCTCTAGCAACCAATCAGTGATCCGTAATGTGTGTTGTAACCTCTAGCAACCAATCAGTGATCCGTAATGTGTGCTGTAACCTCTAGCAACCAATCAGTGATCCGTAATGTGTGCTGTAACCTCTAGCAACCAATCAGTGATCCGTAATGTGTGCTGTAACCTCTAGCAACCAATCAGTGATCCGTAATGAGTGCTGTAACCTCTAGCAACCAATCAGTGATCAGTAATGTGTGCTGTAACCTCTAGCAACCAATCAGTGATCCGTAATGTGTGCTGTAACCTCTAGCATCCAATCAGTGATCCGTAATGTGTGCTGTAACCTCTAGCAACCAATCAGTGATCCGTAATGTGTGCTGTAACCTCTAGCAACCAGTGATCTGTAATGTGTGCTGTAACCTCTAGCAACCAATCAGTGAGCCGTAATGTGTGCTGTAACCTCTAGCATCCAATCAGTGATCCGTAATGTGTGCTGTAACCTCTAGCAACCAATCAGTGATCCGTAATGTGTGCTGTAACCTCTAGCATCCAATCAGTGATCCGTAATGTGTGCTGTAACATCTAGCAACCAATCAGTGATCAGTAATGAGTGCTGTAACCTCTAGCATCAAATCAGTGATCAGTAATGTGTGCTGTAACCTCTAGCAACCAATCAGTGATCCGTAATGTGTGCTGTAACCTCTAGCATCCAATCAGTGATCCGTAATGTGTGCTGTAACCTCTAGCAACCAATCAGTGATCCGTAATGTGTGCTGTAACCTCTAGCATCCAATCAGTGATCCGTAATGTGTGCTGTAACCTCTAGCAACCAATCAGTGATCCGTAATGTGTGCTGTAACCTCTAGCAACCAGTGATCTGTAATGTGTGCTGTAACCTCTAGCAACCAATCAGTGAGCCGTAATGTGTGCTGTAACCTCTAGCATCCAATCAGTGATCCGTAATGTGTGCTGTAACCTCTAGCAACCAATCAGTGATCCGTAATGTGTGCTGTAACCTCTAGCATCCAATCAGTGATCCGTAATGTGTGCTGTAACATCTAGCAACCAATCAGTGATCAGTAATGAGTGCTGTAACCTCTAGCATCAAATCAGTGATCAGTAATGTGTGCTGTAACCTCTAGCAACCAATCAGTGATCCGTAATGTGTGCTGTAACCTCTAGCATCCAATCAGTGATCCGTAATGTGTGCTGTAACCTCTAGCAACCAATCAGTGATCCGTAATGTGTGCTGTAACCTCTAGCAACCAATCTGTAAGCAGCAATGATATGCTACAATCACAATCATTGCCTGATCTGATACAGTAAACTGATGTTGAGTCAAGCTGCTAATTATTATATGTCTCGGAGTCGGTGGAAAAGGGAAAGCGCATGACTTTCTTTACTTCGCTGTTATGGGCTCAAGCCCCAGATCTTTTGTAGACTAAGGCCCCTTGCACACTGGGGCGTTTTTCATGCGGTACAGCGCTAAAAATAGCGCTGCTATACCGCATGAAAAACTCCTGCCCTGTAGTGTTCAATGTGAAAGCCCGAAGGCTTTCACATTGAAGCGGTGCGCTAGCAGGAGCGCTCCAAAAGTCCTGCTAGCCGCATCTTTACCGCGGTATAGGAGCGGTGTGTTCACCGCTCCTATACCGCGCCTTCCCATTGAAATCAACGCGGGCGGTATTAACCCTTTTTCAGCCGCTAGCGGGGGTTAAAACCTCACCGCTAGCGCCCGAATATCGCGGTAAACACGACTGTATAGCCGCGCTACAAAGAGCGCGGCTATACCGTCACCGCGGCTCCACGCTGCAATGTGAAAGCAGCCTAAGAGCCGGTTCACACTGGGGCGACTCGTCAGTAGGGTGACCACATTTCCAAACTGCCATTCAGGGACACACCCCCTCTCTCACCTTCCCCAAAAAAAGATGAGGGGGGGGAATGTAGTCTCGGGGGTTGATGGGGTATTTGGCTGCGGGTTATTTGTCAGGTGAATGTGCCACTTGCCACCAGATGCAATGCTGCTTGCCACCCATAGCCTGCCACCAGATGCAATGCCGCTTGCCACCCATAGCCTGCCACCAGATGCAATGCCGCTTGCCACCCATAGCCTGCCACCAGATGCAATGCCGCTTGCCACCCATAGCCTGCCACCAGATGCAGTGCCGCTTGCCACCCATAGCCTGCTACCAGATGCAGTGCCGCTTGCCACCCATAGCCTGCCACCAGATGCAATGCCGCTTGCCACCCATAGCCTGCCACCAGATGCAATGCCGCTTGCCACCCATAGCCTGCCACCAGATGCAATGCTGCTTGCCACCCATAGCCTGCCACCAGATGCAATGCCGCTTGCCACCCATAGCCTGCCACCAGATGCAATGCCGCTTGCCACCCATAGCCTGCCACCAGATGCAATGCCGCTTGCCACCCATAGCCTGCCACCAGATGCAGTGCCGCTTGCCACCCATAGCCTGCTACCAGATGCAGTGCCGCTTGCCACCCATAGCCTGCCACCAGATGCAGTGCCGCTTGCCACCCATAGCCTGCCACCAGATGCAGTGCCGCTTGCCACCCATAGCCTGCCACCAGATGCAATGCCGCTTGCCGCCCATAGCCTGCCACCAGATGCAGTGCCGCTTGCCACCCATAGCCTGCCACCAGATGCAATGCCGCTTGCCGCCCATAGCCTGCCACCAGATGCAATGCCGCTTGCCGCCCATAGCCTGCCACCAGATGCAGTGCCGCTTGCCACCCATAGCCTGCCACCAGATGCAATGCCGCTTGCCACCCATAGCCTGCCACCAGATGCAGTGCCGCTTGCCACCCATAGCCTGCTACCAGATGCAGTGCCGCTTGCCACCCATAGCCTGCCACCAGATGCAATGCCGCTTGCCACCCATAGCCTGCTACCAGATGCAGTGCCGCTTGCCACCCATAGCCTGCCACCAGATGCAGTGCCGCTTGCCACCCATAGCCTGCCACCAGATGCAGTGCCGCTTGCCACCCATAGCCTGCCACCAGATGCAATGCCGCTTGCCGCCCATAGCCTGCCACCAGATGCAGTGCCGCTTGCCACCCATAGCCTGCCACCAGATGCAATGCCGCTTGCCGCCCATAGCCTGCCACCAGATGCAATGCCGCTTGCCGCCCATAGCCTGCCACCAGATGCAGTGCCGCTTGCCACCCATAGCCTGCCACCAGATGCAGTGCCGCTTGCCACCCATAGCCTGCCACCAGATGCAATGCCGCTTGCCACCCATAGCCTGCCACCAGATGCAGTGCCGCTTGCCACCCATAGCCTGCCACCAGATGCAATGCCGCTTGCCGCCCATAGCCTGCCACCAGATGCAGTGCCGCTTGCCACCCATAGCCTGCCACCAGATGCAATGCCGCTTGCCGCCCATAGCCTGCCACCAGATGCAATGCCGCTTGCCACCCATAGCCTGCCACCAGATGCAATGCCGCTTGCCGCCCATAGCCTGCCACCAGATGCAGTGCCGCTTGCCACCCATAGCCTGCCACCAGATGCAGTGCCGCTTGCCACCCATAGCCTGCCACCAGATGCAGTGCCGCTTGCCACCCATAGCCTGCCACCAGATGCAGTGCCGCTTGCCGCCCATAGCCTGCCACCAGATGCAGTGCTGCTTGCCACCCATAGCCTGCCACCAGATGCAATGCCGCTTGCCGCCCATAGCCTGCCACCAGATGCAGTGCCGCTTGCCACCCATAGCCTGCCACCAGATGCAGTACTGCTGTCACTCTCTCTGTATGAGCCGCGTGCGTAGAAGGAAAGGAGTGGCGTCACTATCTGGAGAGTGAAGATCACACCGGTCCCTGCTGCTTGCCGTCGGAGAAGGAGGAGGCGCCAAGGTGGGTGGGGACAGCAGTGCTGCACTAGGCGTAGGCCTCGCTCCCGGCCTCACTGTCTGAGAGTAAATTGTTAATGGTTGCAAGATGCTAGGCAGCGCTGGCAATAGCAAAAAGTTCCGGAAGTGTAGTTATTAGTAGGGGGTGGCTGTGTCCTCTATTTCATTCCGGGACATTGTATTGTCCCAGAATGGAGCTTCCCGGGACCCGGGACAGACATGTCAATTGCGGGACAGTCCTGGGCAATCCGGGACACGTAGGCACCCTACTCGTCAGGCGGCTCAGCCACCTGACGATTTTCGTCCCATTCAATGCAATGGGACCGTTCTAATAGGAACAACGCAAGTCGCTCCGACTTAGAAAAAGGTTCCTGCACGACTTTGGGGGCGGCTCGGGGCGACTTGCATTGACTTCTATACAGAAGTCGTTTTGCAAATCGCCTCTGAAGTCGTCCTTTAGGACGCCTTGCCGAGTCGCCCCCGAAGTCGTGCCGCCGCAGTGTGAACCGACTCTTAGCATAGCAACGCCCCCTGGATTTAATACTACTTTATATAAATAAAATATAAAGAAGTATAGAAATAGAGGTCATGGCTCTTCAGCAAATAGTCAGCAACATAAATATTTTTTATTTAGAAAACAAAATAGTTATTGAGTAACAATAAAAGTATCTTTACACTCTGTGGCCTGAAAACTCATTTTTTTGTGCAGTCCCCGGGAGGGCGGACATCGGATTGGACGGTTACTTTCCCTTCTTCTCACTTCCACGGCTCGCCATCTAGTGATGAAACGTGCGCACTGCGAAGCGTACGTGAAACGGATCCAAGAAGGATAATTACCCAATAAAGATAATAGGGAAGCCTGAGGAGTACTGGCAGAAGTGTCTGGGCGGGATCCAGGCTTATAAAACACGCCGGGCTTTGTTCTCGCTTTGTCATTATCAGGATCGCCGCAGAAAGATCGACAACAGTACAATGTGAAGAGTCCGGTCACTGACCTTTAATAAAAGGTGTCGGCAGTACCAGGGCTGTCTTAATGAGAGGGCACACCTGGGCTCTGCCCAGGGGCCCCAGCTGCATGGGGGGCCCCCTGCACTTTCCCCAAAGCAGCTGGTCCTTGAGCCCACGCTGCCCCAAAATTGGGGTCCCCATGATGGCACTGAGAGTGATGGTTACACAGGGGAGGCAGTCGGCCTCCTACCTACTTGATGTCTGTTTACCTGCACTGTCATCATTGTAGGGGCCCCAGAGCATTACTTTGCCCCGGGGCCCATGATGCTATTAACCACTTAAGGACCGCCTCCTGCACATATACGTCGGCAGAATGGCACGGTGGGGCACAAGCACGTACAGGTACGTCCTCTTTAAGTGCCCAGCCGTGGGAAGCTCCGTGACCGTGACCGCGGGACCAGCGGACCCGATCGGCCCCCGGAGCTGAAGAACGGGGAGAGGTGAGTGTAAACACAGCTTCCCCGTTCTTCACTGTGGCGCTGTCATTGATTGAGTGATCCCTTTTATAGGGAAACACAATCGATGACGTCACATCTACAGCCACACCCCCCTACAGTTGTAAACACTCATGAGGTCACACATAACCCCTTCAGCGCCCCCTAGTGGTTAACTACCAAACTGCAATTGTCATTTTCACAGTAATCAGTGCATTTTTAATGCATTTTAATGCATTTTTAATGGTCCCAAAAATGTGTCAAAAGTGTCCGATGTGTCCGCCATAATGTCGCAGTCACAAAAAAAATCGCTGATTTAGTAGTAAAAAAAAAAAAATTTTTTTTTATAAAACTGCAATAAAACTATCCCCTATTTTGTAAACACTAGGGGCCAGATTCAGGTAGACTTACGACGGGCGTATCAGTAGATACGCCGTCGTAAGTCTGAATCCCCGTATTTTCAAACTGAGATACGCTTAAATATTGCTAAGATGACTGCATATTTACGCTGGCCGCTAGGGGCGTGTACGCTGATTTACACCTAGAATATGTAAATCAGCTAGATACGCCTATTCACGAACGTACGCCCGGCCGTCGCAGTAAAGATACGCCGTTTACGTAAGGGGTTTTCAGGCGTAAAGATAAACCACCAAAAAGATGGCGCAGCCAATGTTAAGTATGGACGTCGGAACCACGTCAATTTTTTTTTAAGTTTTACGTCATTTGCGTAACTCGTCCGTGAATGGGGCTGGCCGTAATTTACGTTCCCGTCGAAAGCATTGACGATTTGCCGACGTCATTTGGAGCATGCGCACTGGGATACGTCCACGGACGGCGCATGCGCCGTTCGATCGAAACGTCATTTACGTGGGGTCACACTTAATATACATAAAACACGCCCACAGCTTCAACATTTGAATTAGACGGCCCTAATACGCTACGCCGCCGTAACTTTGGCCGCAAAATCTTTGAGAATACCATACTCGCCTCTCAAAGTTACGGCGGCGTAGCGTATAGGAGGTACGCTACGCCCGCCTAAAGGTATGTGAATCTAGCCCTATAAATTTTGCGCAAACCAATCGATAAACGCTTATTGCGATTTTTTTTTACCAAAAATATGTTGAAGAATATGGGGCAGATCCTCAAAGAAAATACGCCGCGTATCTGTTGATACGCCGCGTAATTTTTAATTTTGCGCCTCGTATATTTGTTTTGGTATCCACCAAACAAGATACGACGGCATCTGTGTTAGATCCGACAGGCGTACACTTTAGTACGCCGTTGGATCTAAGATGCAATTTTCTGGCGGCCGCTGGGTGGCGTTCACGTGGTAATCCGCGTTGAGTATGCAAATTAGCTATTTTCGACGATCCACGAACGTACGAGCGGCCGTCGCATTCTTTTACGTCGTTTCCGTTCGGCTTTTTCCGGCGTATAGTTAAAGCTGCTATCTGGTGGCGTACTCAATGTTAAGTATGGCCGTCGTTCCCGCATCTAATTTTTAAAATTTTACGTCGTTTGCGTAAGTCGTCCGTGAATGGGGCTGGACGCCATTTACGTTCACGTCAAAACCAATTACGTCCTTGTGACGTCATTTGGAGCAATGCAACCCTGGGAGTTTTGACGGACGGGGCATGCGCAGTTCGTTCGGCGCGGGGACGCGATTCATTTAAATGAAACACGCCCCCTACTCGCCGCATTTGAATTCCGCGCCCCTATGCCGCGAGAAATACACTACGCCGCCGTAACTTACGGCGCAAATTTTTCTGGATTCAGACGAAAGACAGGTAAGTTACGGCGGCGTAGCGTATCTCAGATACGCTGCGTCGGTGCAGATCTTTGAGGATCTGCCCCGATATTTTTATATATTTTTGGGGGTTATTATAGCAAAAAGTAAAAAATATTTTTTTTTAAAAAATGCTGCTCTATTTTTGTTTATAGCGCAAAAAATACAAACCGCAGAGGTGATCAATTACCACCAAAAGAAAGCTCTATTTGTGGGGAAAAAAGGACACCGATTTTGTTTGAGAGCCACGTCGCACGACCGCGCAATTGTCAGTTAAAGTTAAAGCGACGCAGTGCCGAATTGCAAAAAGTGCTCTGGTCCTTTAGCTGCATAAAGGTCTGGGTCTTAAGTGGTAAAAAAACTGACTTGGGTAGCACAGAGACTTTCCTGAGTTCTCCTCATTGCTGAGAGACTGGAATACACAAAAATGGAGGAGAGGAAACTAGAAATTTGCTTTTATTTCCCAGTAATAAAAAAAAAACAATTAAAAGATCTGGAATCCTAGAAGCTGATTTTGGTTACCGTGGGAAACGCCTTCATTTTATTCTCCTCCCATTTTTATAAATCAGCCTTTAATTGGGCGTATCTTAAACCCATTCACGCCGACGTAACACATACAGTATCTCTACAAAAGTAAGTACACCCCTCGGTCACATTTCTGCAAATCTTTTCTTGTATCTTTTCATGTGACAACACTGAAGAAATGACACTTTGTATCTACAATGTTGTGTAGTGAGTGTACAGCTTGTATAACGGTGTAAATTTGCTGCCTCCTCAAAATAACTCAACACACAGCCATTCATGTCTAAACCGCTGGCAACAAAAGTCAGGACACCCCAAAGTGAAAATGTCCGAATTGGGCCCCAAAGTGTCAATATTTTGTGTTGCCGCCATTATTTTCCAGCACTGCTTTACCCCCACTTGGGCATGAAGGTCACCAAAGCTTCACAGGTTGCCCCCGGAGTCCTCTTCCCCTCCTCCATGGTGACATCACGGAGCTGGTGGGTGTTGGAGACCTTGCGCTCCTCCCCCTTCCGTTTGAGGATGTCCCACAGAAGATCAATAGGGTTTAGGTCTGGAGACATGCTTGGCCAGTCCATCACCTTTACCCTCAGCTTCTTTAGCAAGGCAGTGGTGGTCTTGGAGGTGTGTTTGGGGTCATTATCATGTTGGAATACTACCCTGTGGTCCAGTCTCTGAAGGGAGGGGATCATGCTCTGCTTCAGTAGGTCACATCACATGTTGGCATTCATGGTCCCCTCAATGATCTGTAGCCCCCCAGTGCCGGCAGCACTCATGCAGCCCCAGACCATGACACTCCCACCACCCCCACCATGCTTGACTGTAGACAAGACACACTTGTCTTTGTCCTCCTCACCTGGCCCCTCCCCCCCACACACGCCTGACACCATCTGACACCAAATACCTTTATCTTGGTCTCATCAGACCACAGGACACGGTTCCAGTAATCCATGACCTTAGTCTGCTTGTCTTCAGCAAACTGTTTGCGGCTCTTTCTTGTGCTTCATCTTTAGAAGAGGCTTCCTTCTGGGACGACAGCCATGCAGACCAATTTGATGCAGTGTGCAGCGTATGGTCTGAGCACTGACAGGCTGACCCCTCCCCCACCCCTGCAGCAATGCTGGCAGCACTCATACGTCTATTTCCCAAAGACAACCTCTGGATATGACGCTGATCACGTGACCTCACCTTCCTCGGAGGACCATGGCGAGGCGGGGGAGGGGAACCCGTCCTGTTATACCGCCGGATGGTATTGGCCCCCTGTGCTGCAGATCAGTTTCAGGGTGTCGGCGATCTTCTTATATCCTCGGCCATCTTTATGTAGAGACACAATTCTTTATATCAGATCCTCAGAGAGTTCTTTGCCATGAGGGGCCATGTTGTCCTTCCAGTGACCAGTATGAGAGAGTGAGAGCGATAACACCAAATTTATCACACCTGCTCCCCATTCACACCTGAGACCTTGTAACACTAACGAGTCACGTGACACTGGGGGAGGGAAAACAGCTAATTGGGCCTAATTTGGAAATGTTTACTTAGGGGGGTGTACTCACTTTTGTTGCCAGCGGTTTAGACATTAATGGCTGTGTGTTGAGTTATTTTGAGGGGACGGAAAATTTACACCGTTATACAATCTGTACACTCACTACACAACATTGTAGATACAAAGAGGTAGATTCAGGTACCTATGCCTAACTTTGCGGCGGCGTAGCTTAAGGCATTTAGGCTACGCCGCCGTAAGTTAGCTAGGCAAGTACATGATTCACAATGTACTTACCTGCTAAGTTACGGCGGCGTAGCCTAAATCGGCGGGCGTAAGGGCGCCTAATTCAAATGTGTTTGAGGGGGGCGTGTTTTATGTCAATGGGGCTTGACCTTACGTTTTTTAAGTTTTTTGCGAACTGCGCATGCGCCGGACGCCTACATTTCCCAGTGTGCATTGCGGCTAAGTACGCCGCGCGGGCCTATTGATTTTGACGTGGACGTAAACGACGTAAATCCCGATTCACGGACGACTTACGCAAACGACGTAAAAAATTCGAATTTCGACGCGGGAACGGTGGCCATACTTGACATTACTATTCCACTAGGGCCTAGCTCTAACTTTACGCGACCTATCTCTTATGTAAACGGCGTAAAAGTACTGCGTCGGCCGGGCATACGTTCGTGAATTGGCGTATCTCCTCATTTACATATTCTACGCCGACCGCAATGGAAGCGCCACCTAGCGGGCATCCAAAATATTGCAATCTAAGATAGGACGGCGCAAGCTGTCCTATCTTAGATATGTTTAAGCGTATCTCTGTTTGAGCATACACTTAAACATAGGTCGGCGTAGATTCTGAGTTAGGTCGGCTTATCTACTGATATCTACTGATAAGCCGGCCTAACTCTACCTGAATCTACCTAAAAGTGTAATTTCTTCAGTGTTGTCACATGAAAAGATACAAGAAAATACTTTAAAAAATTTGACTGAGGGGTGTACTTACTTTTGTGAGATACTGTATGAGTATCAGTCTTTGTGCCGGCAGCGCACTCCCAGCACAGAGAACGGGGTCTCAGCAGCAGCACCGGGTCTCGTACCAACGATCGGGACACGGAACTCCCAGGTCACCTGATCACTGTGATAGCCTCTGATTGGCTATCACAGTGAATCCCGCTCCTGGGTTTCTATAATTTTCCACACTATATTCCAATTATTTCCAGCCTCCTCCGATTACTCTGAACCATCTTGAAGTACTTTGTGAAGATCCCACACATTGACTTCCTTGAATTCCATGACCCGTAAGCAGGGCAGGAACTCCTCCCTTCCAAGCCACCCTTGACTCCGCCCTCTACCCACCTCCGAGCAACAATAAAACCCCCTGCAAAAATAGATCACCAGCAGCCAACATCAATAGACCCTCAAGCAGCCAGCAATAGACATGTTGCTGGCTGCTTAGTTTCTAATTTGTTTTTTAACGAAAAATCGGAAATTCCTTAATTTCAAATTTTCGTATTAACGAATTTTGAATTTCCGAATTTTCGGACTTCTGAAAATTTTGAATTTCCGAAAATTCGAATTTACGAATTTTTTCATTTCCGAAATTCCAAATTTTTAAATTTTTTGTTCTTAAAATTTTAGAAATTTCGAATTTTCGTATTTCCGAATTTCGGAAATTCAGATTTTCGGAAATTCAGAAATACGAAAATTTTTCGTTTTTTTAATTCTCGAAATGTCGAATTTTCTAAATTTTTCATTTTTTATTTTTGAATTTTTCAATTTTGGAAATTTCGAATTTTTCATTTTTGATTTTTTGAATTTTCGTATTTTCAAATTTCGAATTTTCCAATTTTCGAATTTTTGAAATTTCGAATCTTTCATTTTCAAATTTTTAATTTTCGAATATACGCATTTCTTCGAAAATTTCATTTTCGACTTTTTCATTTTCGACTTTTTCGAATATACAAATTTACGAATTTTTCATTTTCGAAAATGAAAAATTCGAAAAATTAGAAAATTCGAAAAATTTGAAAATTCGAAAAATTAGAAAATTCGAAAATAAAAAAAAATGAATTTTCCAATTTTCGAAATTGTGAAATGTTCGAAATTGTGGAATTTTCGATTTTTTTAATTATCAAATTTTAGAAATTCCGAAATCCCGAATTTTAGAACTACATTTTTTTCGTACTTCCGAATTTTTTCATTTCCGAATTTTCCGAAATTTTCCGAATTTATAGAATTTCCGAAAATGTGTTTTTATCATTTTCGTTTCATTCGTTTTTTTCGGGAAATTTTGTTTTTTCCATTTTATTCGTTTTTTGCTTTTTCAGAAATCCGAAAATTCAGAATTCCGAATTTCCGAATTTTCGAATTTCCCGAATTTACCGAATTTACGAAAAAAGCAAAAAAATTATAAAACGAAAAAAAATTATTTTTTTGAATTTCCCGAATTTCCGAAAAAAATAAAAGAAACGAAAATAACATAAACGAAAAAAAACGATTTTTTGGGCAGTGCACATGTCTAGCCAGCAACAAAGACCCCTCCCTCAACAGTACGTACCTCCTAGCAACGACTGACCCCCCCAGCAACAATAGATCCACCACAAGCAACAGAAGAACTCCCCAGCAATAATAAACCCCCTTCCTTCGCAAAAATAGATACCCTCCAGCAACAATACATCCCCCAGCAGCCAGCATCAATAGATTCCCCAGCACACCCCAGCACCACTTTCATTACATACATTCAGTTTGGGAACTTGCCGGAACTGCGTTCCCCCGCGTTCCTGCTAAAAAAAAAGCCCTACCCGTAAGTCACTATGTTGTCCTGTGGGTAGGCACTGCTGTGTCACACATTTCATAGAGCCCCACCTTCTGAGAGGAGGAGTTTCAGGAGGCGGAGCCCCTACAGGAATCAGCAAGGTACCATGGGATATGTAGTCCTTGTAAATGGAGGGAAAGCTGCAAAGCATGCTGGGAATTCAGGAAGTTGTGGAAAGAAACTCCTCACATCAGATCCATGGCGTCCACATTATACAGTGATGATCATATTAATAGAAAGAGCCACACAGCGTAATACTGCAAAACCTTCTTAGTTTATTCACATAGAATGAGACTCACAAAAGAAAAGATGAACCGGCAAGAGAAATCCGCTACCCGTTATTATGGAAAAAAAATTAGGGAATTTTTTATCTCATTAGAAATTATTAAAATGTGCAAGTCACAAAAATAAAATTGTATTGCTTTGGAATTGTTATTTGTCCACAAGAAACGCACATTCTATGGAAAGCCCCCGACGTCCCGCATAAACGGCGTTTTATCTATGCATGTGCAATTCGCTTAGTTTCCAAATTCCTTTAAGTTCATTCCAAAATTTCAGAATTTGTTTATTTTTCGGATTTCCGAAATTTCAAATTTCAGAATTTTCGGAAATTCAGAATTTACAAAAATTTGAAAATGAAAAATTTCGGGAATTCCAAAAACGAAAATTAAAAAAAATTGGAAATTTGAAAAAATTCAAAAAAAGTTCTAAAGTTCGGAAATTCAAAAAATGTAAAAAAAAAAGAAAAAAGAAAAAGGAAAAAATCGGAAATTCGAAAATTTGGATTTCCGAAAAAAGCTAAAAAGCGAATACGAACACATTTTTCGGCAGTGCACATGTCTAGTTTTATCTCCACCTGGAATTATTCTATTTCCTGATCTCTTTATAACAATCCTCGGAAAGATGTCGATTACACCAGTTATCTGGATTTTTTGGACCACAAAAAAAATGAATGCCACAATCTAAATCCACCATAATGCACAGCACATTGGTTAGGCGCGTTCTCTTAAATTTTAGAGGCGCAGAGACAATGTCAGGGCCTACAGCTGGTGTGCGAGGTATTTTAACTTTATTTTTTATTTTATTTTTAAAGATTTTAATCTGGGGTTGTCTCAAGCAATTTGCACAACCATCATGAATGACCGTAATGTGTCTACAATGTTTATTTCCTATGATCGTCAGTTCCATCTAGTGGCCATCAGGTTCGACATGTTCGTTCATTCGGAAACATCCAAATTAACATCAAAAACGGTTTGACAAATTTTTCTGAAAACGAGTTTTCGAAAGAACGAAAATTCGAAGATTCGAAAGAACAAAAATCAGAAAATAAGAACAAAAATCCACAGGAACGAAAAATCTGAAAACAACAACGAAAATCCAAAAATTCGATAGAATGAAAATGTGAAAATTTAGAAAAAAATAAATGGATAATTTTTATCATAATTAAATTATTGCATTTATTAACCATTATTATAACTTTATTATTATTAATAATAATAATAATAATAATAATAAATAATAATAATTATTATTATTATTTTAAAAATATAATAATAATAATAATAATAAACTATTAAATTATTGGTATTGGAATTTTCTTTTAAATTTGTCTGTTAGTGAACTAAACAAATAACCATTATTATAGCTTTTGATTATTAATAATAATAAGTATTAATAATAATAATCATCATGATGATATCAGTTATAAATGATTAAATTATAGGTATTTGAATTTCCTTTTAAATTTGGCTGCCTGTTAGTGAATGTAACGAAAAATTCGAAGATTCGAAAGAACAAAAGAACAAAAATCAGAAAATAAGAACAAAAATCCACAGGAACGAAAAATCTGAAAACAACAACGAAAATCCAAAAATTCGAAAGAATAAAAATTTGAAAATTTAGAAAAAAAAAATGATAGTTTTTATTATAATTAAATTATTGCATTATTATAGTTTTATTATTATTATTATTATTATTATTAATAATTATTTTAAAAATATAATAATAATAATAATAATAATAAACTATTAAATTATAGGTATTTGAATCTCCTTTTAAATTTGGCTGCCTGTTAGTGAATGTAATGAAAAATAATTTATCCAAATTATTGAAATAATGAATACCCCATCTATACGAATGGAACGTACCAAATTCAAATTTTTCCGAATTGATTTAAAATAACAAATTTTGATCATAACGAATGATGCGAAAAATGTATAAAAAAAAAGACAGAATAAAACGAAAAAAATAAAAAAAAATGTGGCCATGCAGGTGTCTAATGGCCACTAGATGGAGTTGTAGATCATAGGAAAGAAACATATTGGAATCTTTTATCCAGGGCTTGGGGTTTAGGAAATAGGCGCGCTCTGCATTATTATGACACGGGTTACTTTAACTTAAGAGATGTTTCTGCATTTTCATTTATATCATTTGGTAGAATCTAGAAAAACAACAACATTTATACAGCTGGATGAATTGTTCCTGAGCATGCGCCAAATCCAACCCGATATCCTTCTCCTTGGCAGTAACCTGTAGGAAAGAAACAAACTTTAAATAAGGTAATACAATATTAAATGATATAGTTATTAGAAACAACATGATGTATGGAGGAAGGTCTCGGTGATGTGTGGAGGAAGGTCTCGGTGATGGGTGGAGGAAGGTCTCGGTGATGGGTGGAGGAAGGTCTCGGTGATGTGTGGAGGAAGGTCTCGGTGATGTGTGGAGGAAGGTCTCGGTGATGGGTGGAGGAAGGTCTCGGTGATGGGTGGAGGAAGGTCTCGGTGATGGATGGAGGAAGGTCTCGGTGATGTGTGGAGGAAGGTCTCGGTGATGTGTGGAGGAAGGTCTCGGTGATGTGTGGAGGAAGGTCTCGGTGATGGGCGGAGGAAGGTCTCGGTGATGTGTGGAGGAAGGTCTCGGTGATGTGTGGAGGAAGGTCTCGGTGATGTGTGGAGGAAGGTTTCGGTGATGTGTGGAGGAAGGTCTCGGTGATGGGTGGAGGAAGGTCTCATGATGTGTGGAGGAAGGTCTCGGTGATGGATGGAGGAAGGTCTCGGTGATGTGTGGAGGAAGGTCTCGGTGATGGATGGAGGAAGGTCTCGGTGATGGGTGGAGGAAGGTCTCGGTGATGGATGGAGGAAGGTCTCGGTGATGTGTGGAGGAAGGTCTCGGTGATGTGGGGAGGAAGGTCTCGGTGATGGGTGGAGGAAGGTCTCGGTGATGTGTGGAGGAAGGTCTCGGTGATGGATGGAGGAAGGTCTCGGTGATGTGTGGAGGAAGGTCTCGGTGATGTGTGGAGGAAGGTCTCGGTGATGGATGGAGGAAGGTCTCGGTGATGGATGGAGGAAGGTCTCGGTGATGGGTGGAGGAAGGTCTCCGTGATGGATGGAGGAAGGTCTCAGTGATGTTTGGAGGAAGGTCTCGGTTAGGGTTGTCCCGATACCACTTTTTTAGGACCGAGTACGAGTACCGATACTTTTTTCAAGTAGTCGCCGATACCGAATACCGATACTTTCTTTAAATGTGTCCCCAAATGCAGCCATGTCCCCCACATATGCAGCCATGTCCCTCTAGCCATGTCCCTCCCATATGCAGCCATGTCCCTCTAGCCATGTCCCTCACATATGCAGCCATGTCCCTCTAGCCATGTCCCTCATATATGCAGCCATGTCCCTCTAGCCATGTCCCTCACATATGCAGCCATGTCCCTCTAGCCATGTCCCTCACATATGCAGCCATGTCCCTCACATATGCAGCCATGTCCCTCTAGCCATGTCCCTCACATATGCAGCCATGTCCCTCACATATGCAGCCATGTCCCTCTAGCCATGTCCCTCACATATGCAGCCATGTCCCTCTAGCCATGTCCCTCACATATGCAGCCATGTCCCTCACATATGCAGCCATGTCCCTCTAGCCATGTCCCTCACATATGCAGCCATGTCCCTCTAGCCATGTCCCTCACATATGCAGCCATGTCCCTCTAGCCATGTCCCTCACATATGCAGCCATTTCCCCCATACCTTTGCCGCCGAAAGCCGCCGCCGCCGCATGGAGAAAATCACAGCATTCATTTGAATAGCTGTTTTGCCCGTGCGTATAGACACTCCCCCTTGCTCGGAATTGGACAGATCACGATCACCGATCCAATCCCGAGCAAGGGGGAGTGTCTATACGCGCGGGAACACTACAGCTATTCAAATGAAAGCTGTGATGTTCCCGCACGCCGTTTAACCCATGCGGCGGCTTTCGATGCGGCGGCTTTTCGATGCAGCGGCTTTCGATGCGGCGGCGGGGGGGGAAGTATTCTATTTAGGTATCGGGGGTATTTGCGGGAGTACGAGTACTCCCGCAAATACTCGGTATCGGTCCCGATACCGATACTGGTATCGGTACAACCCTAGTCTCGGTGATGGATGGAGGAAGGTCTCGTGATGTGTGGAGGAAGGTTTTGGTGATGGATGGAGGAAGGTCTCAGTGATGGATGGAGGAAGGTCTCAGTGATGGATGGAGGAAGGTCTCGGTGATGTGTGGAGGAAGGTCTCGTGATGTGTGGAGGAAGGTCTCGCGATGTGTGGAGGAAGGTCTCGGTGATGGATGGAGGAAGGTCTCGGTGATGGATGGAGGAAGGTCTCAGTGATGGATGGAGGAAGGTCTCAGTGATGGATGGAGGAAGGTCTCAGTGATGGATGGAGGAAGGTCTCAGTAATGGATGGAGGAAGGTCTCAGTGATGTGTGGAGGAAAGGTCTCAGTGAGGTGTGGAGGAAAGGTCTCGGTGATGTGTGGAGGAAAGGTCTCGGTGATGTGTGGAGGAAAGGTCTCGGTGATGTGTGGAGGAAGGTCTCAGTGATGTGTGGAGGAAGGTCTCAGTGATGTGTGGAGGAAGGTCTCAGTGATGTGTGGAGGAAGGTCTCGGTGATGTGTGGAGGAAGGTCTCGGTGATGTGTGGAGGAAGGTCTCGGTGATGTGTGGAGGAAGGTCTCAGTGATGTGTGGAGGAAGGTCTCAGTGATGGATGGAGGAAGGTCTCAGTGATGTGTGGAGGAAGGTCTCAGTGATGTGTGGAGGAAGGTCTCAGTGATGTGTGGAGGAAGGTCTCGGTGATGTGTGGAGGAAGGTCTCGGTGATGTGTGGAGGAAGGTCTCGGTGATGTGTGGAGGAAGGTCTCGGTGATGTGTGGAGGAAAGGTCTCGGTGATGAGTGGAGGAAGGTCTCGGTGATGTGTGGAGGAAGGTCTCGGTGATGGGTGGAGGAAGGTCTCGGTGATGTGTGGAGGAAAGGTCTCGGTGATGTGTGGAGGGAGGAAGGTCTCAGTGATGGAGGGAGGAAGGTCTCAGTGATGGGTGGAGGAAGGTCTTGGTGATGGGTGGAGGAAGGTCTCGGTGATGGATGGAGGAAGGTCTCGGTGATGGGTGGAGGACGGTCTCGGTGATGGGTGGAGGAAGGTCTCAGTGATGGGTAGAGGAAGGTCTCGGTGATGGGTGGAGGAAGGTCTCGGTGATGGGTGGAGGAAAGGTCTCGGTGATGTGTGGAGGAAAGGTCTAGGTGATGTGTGGAGGGAAGGTCTCGGTGATGTGTGTCCAATAATGACTCTGTATCTGTGACAAGAGTAGGCGGTTGCCGGCCAAATCTCACTAGAATGTACTCTAATCCAGGTATCCTTCTAATCTGCCCAGCACTGTGGAAGATCACAGAACTCTTCCCGTACGAACGTTCTCTCCTCCAGTACCTGTTATAATAACGGTGTCTCCGTCCCGCAAGAATGTCCGAGTGTGACCATTTCCAAGATCGATCGGCTTAGATCCTCTCCATGACAGTTCCAGCATTGAGCCGAAGCTTGAAGGGTCCTACGAGACAAATAACGAGAGGGGCGGAGCCAGATATTCCATTAGTCAATGACGTGATTTGTCTCTTACAAAAAAAACTTTAGCCCCCAGACAATAATTACAAGACAGCATGTGGGGGGGGTCCAATAACAGAGACTCCCAGAGACTGGATTTCTAAGGCGGTTCTCTAGTCCCAGAGGGCCTGTGATTTTCAGGGATGAAACCCATGGGATCGATTGCCCCAAAGGTCTCAACATACACTAGATTACCAAAAGTATTGGGACGCCGGCCTTTACACGCACATGAACTTTAATGTCTTCCCAGTCTTAGTCCATAGGGTTCAATATTGAGTTGGCCCCGCCCTTTGCAGCTATAACAGCTTCAACTCTTCTGGGAAGGCCGTCCACAAGGTTTAGGGGTGTGTCTATGGGAGTGTTTGACCATTCTTCCAGAAGAGCATTTGTAAGGTCAGGCACTGATGTTGGACGAGAAGGCCTGGCTCTCAGTCTCCACTCCAATTTATCCCAAAGGTGTTCTACTGGGTCGAGGTCAGGACTCTGTGCAGGCCAGTCAAGTTCCTCCACCCTAAACTCGCTCATCCATGTCTTTATGGACCTTGCTTTGTGCACTGGTCCAAACCATTTGGTGGAGGGGAGATTATGGTGTGGGGTTGTTTTTCAGGGGTTGGGCTCCAGTGAAGGGAACTCTTAAGGCGTCATCATACCAAGACATTTTGGACAATTTCATGCTCCCAACATTGTGGGAGGAGTTTGGGGACGGTCCCTTCCTGTTCCAACATGACTGCCCACCAGTGCACAAAGCAAGGTCCATAAAGACATGGATGAGCGAGTTTGGGGTGGAGGAACTTGACTGGCCTGCACAGAGTCCTGACCTCAACCCGATAGAACACCTTTGGGATGAATTAGAGTGGAGACTGCGAGCCAGACCTTCTCCTCCAACATCAGTGCCCGACCTTTACAAATGCCCTTCTGGAAGAATGGTCAAACATTCCCATAGACACCCTCCTAAACCTTGTGGACGGCCTTCCCATAGACACACCCTCCCAAACCTTGTGGACGGCCTTCCCAGAAGAGGTGAAGCTGTTAAAGCTGCAAAGGGCGGGGCCAACCCAATATTGAACCCTCCGGGACTAAGACTGGGAGGCCATTAAAATTTCATGTGTGTGTAAAGGCAGGTGTCCCAATACTTTTGGTAATCTAGTGTAGTTCTGCCTCCCTGAGAAGCTCTAAGCCTGGGTAGAAGGACACGTTCATCTGAGGCCTCTGTACACACGTGGCCCCAGAGGCAATTGAGTGGTGTCAGTGGGAGGAATAGTGCCCCATCATTGGTATCAGTGGGAGGAATAGTGTCCCATCATTTGTATCAGTGGGAGGAATAGTTCCCCATCATTGGTGTCAGTGGGAGGAATAGTGCCCCATCATTGGTGTCAGTGTGAGGAATAGTGTCCCATCATTGGTGTCAGTGGGAGGAATACTACCCCATCATTGGAGTTAATGGAAGGAATAGTATCCCATCATTGGTGTCAGTGGGAGGAATAGTGTCCCATCATTGGTATCAGTAGAAGGAATAGTGTCCCATCATTGGTGTCAGTGGGAGGAATAGTGTCCCATCATTGGTATCAGTGGGAGGAATAGTGTCCCATCATTGGTATCAGTGGGAGGAATAGTGCCCCATCATTGGAGTTAATGGAAGGAATAGTGTCCCATCATTTGAGTCAGTTGAAGGAATAGTGCCCCGTTGATAAAAGTAAGAGGAATTATCCCCCATTGTTGGTGTCAGCGAAAGGAATATCGTCTTGCATCAGTGAAAGGAAAAGTGGCCCAAGGGCCAGGTAAAGGCAAGCAAAGGGCCGCATCTGGCCCCTGGGCCGAGAACACTGTTCCTGGACTGTCTGTTTTTTGTTGATTTGAAATGGAAAATGCTGCATTTTTTGGCCACTAGATGGCGCAAAGTATCCTTGGAAATTCCTATGATTTTTTGCTTCGCCATCTACTGGCTAAATTTGTTATTTTCCCATTTTAAATCAATAAAAAACTTTTGACCAGCAGAGGAAAAAACATTATTATACATTATAAGTACATTTTTGCAGATCCTCACAGAATGAATGTACATGAATTTCTATACACCCCTAGATTTTTCATTCAGATAATATGGTTTAGGGTTACCGGTCCACTTATGGTTCCTGATGCCAACAGATCTCCGGGACGAGCGTTACAGCCGGTTATTGTGTGATGGGCCAGCTGCTGCTTCATAGTCCAGTACATGTACTACAAAGACAAAGAATGAATCCTTATAGAAGAGACACACCAGAGAGACGAACACCAGAGAGAAGACCACCAGAGAGATGACCAACAGAGGGAAGACCACCAGAGAGAAGACCACCAGAGAGAAGACCACCAGGAGGGAAGAACTACAGAGGGAAGAACACCAAGAGGAAAGAACACCAAGAGGGAAGACCACCAGAGAGAAGACCACCAGAGAGAAGACCACCAGAGAGAAGACCACCAGGAGGGAAGAACTACAGAGGGAAGAACACCAAGAGGGAAAAACACCAGAGGGAAGACCACCAGAGGGAAGACCACCAGAGGGAAGACCACCAGAGGGAAGACCACCAGAGGGAAGACCACCAGAGAGAAGAACTACAGAAGGAAGACCACCACAGGGAAGACCCCCAGAGAGAAGACCCCCAGAGAGAAGACCACCAGAGAGAAGACCACCAGAGAGAAGAACTACAGAGGGAAGACCACCACAGGGAAGAACACCAGAGAGAAGACCCCCAGAGAGAAGACCACCAGAGAGAAGAACTACAGAGGGAAGACCACCACAGGGAAGAACACCAAGAGGGAAGACCCCCAGAGCAAAACACCAGAGGGAAGACCACCAGACAGAAGACCACCAGAGAGAAGACCACCAGAGAGAAGACCACCAGAGGGAAGACCACCAGAGAGAAGAACTACAGAGGGAAGACCACCACAGGGAAGAACACCAAGAGGGAAGAACACCAAGAGGGAAGACCCCCAGAGAGAAGAACTACAGAGGGAAGACCACCACAGGGAAGAACACCAGAGAGAAGACCCCCAGAGAGAAGAACTACAGAGGGAAGACCACCACAGGGAAGACCACCAGAGAGAAGACCACCAGAGAGAAGACCACCAGAGAGAAGACCACCAGGAGAGAAGACCACCAGGAGAGAAGACCACCAGAGGGAAGAACACCAAAGGGAAGACCACCAGAGGGAAGACCACCAGAGAGAACTACAGAGGGAAGACCACCACAGGGAAGAACACCAGAGAGAAGACCCCCAGAGAGAAGACCACCAGAGGGAAGAACACCAGAGGGAAGACCACCAGAGAGAAGACCACCAGAGAGAAGACCACCAGAGGGAAGAACTACAGAGGGAAGACCACCACAGGGAAGAACACCAAGAGGGAAGACCCCCAGAGCAAAACACCAGAGGGAAGACCACCAGAGAGAAGACCACCAGAGGGAAGACCACCAGAGGGAAGACCACCCGAGAGAAGAACTACAGAGGGAGGACCACCACAGGGAAGAACACCAAGAGGGAAGAACACCAAGAGAAGAACTACAGAGGGAAGACCACCACAGGGAAGAACACCAGAGAGAAGACCCCCAGAGAGAAGACCACCAGAGAGAAGAACTACAGAGGGAAGAACTACAGAGGGAAGACCACCACAGGGAAGAACACCAGAGGGAAGACCACCAGAGAGAAGACCACCAGAGAGAAGAACTACAGAGAGAAGACCACCACAGGGAAGAACACCAGAGGGAAGAACACCAAGAGGGAAGACCCCCAGAGCAAAAAACCAGAGGGAAGACCACCAGAGAGAAGACCACCAGAGGGAAGAACTACAGAGGGAAGAACACCAAGAGGGAAGAACACCAGAGGGAAGACCACCAGAGAGAAGACCTACAGAGAGAAGACCACCAGAGGGAAGACCACCAGAGGGAAGACCACCAGAGGGAAGACCACCAGAGAGAACAACACCAGAGAGAAGACCACCAGAGGGAAGAACACCAAGAGGGAAGAACACCAAGAGGGAAGAACACCAGAGAGAAGACCACCAGAGAGAAGACCACCAGAGGGAAGAACACCAGAGGGAAGAACACCAGAGGGAAGAACACCAGAGGGAAGACCACCAGAGGGAAGACCACCAGAGGGAAGACCACCAGAGAGAAGACCACCAGAGGGAAGACCCCCAGAGAAAAACACCAGAGGGAAGACCACCAGAGGGAAGACCACCAGAGAAAAGACCACCAGAGGGAAGACCACCAGAGAAAAACACCAGAGAAGACCACCAGAGAAAAACACCAGAGAAGACCACCAGAGAGAAGACCACCAGAGAGAAGACCAGAGGGAAGACCACCAGAGAAAAACCCCAGAGAAAAACACCAGAGGGAAGAACACTAGAGGGAAGACCACCAGAGGAAAAACACCAGAGAGAAGAACAACAGAGGGAAGAACACTAGAGAGAAGACCACCAGAGGAAAACACCAGAGACAAGACCATCAGAGAGAAGAACATCAGAGGGAAGGCCACCAGAGAGAAGACCACCAGAGAAAAACACCAGAGGGAAGAACACTAGAGGGAAGACCACCAGAGGAAAAACACCAGAGAGAAGAACACCAGAGAGAAGAACACCAGAGAGAAGAACACCAGAGAGAAGAACACCAGAGGGAAGACCCCCCAGAGAAAAACACCAGAGGGAAGACCACCAGAGGGAAGACCACCAGAGACGTGTCCATAGAGGACTTACCTTGAAGTTAGATCTGCAGAGAGCTGCCGGCTCCTCCATGCCATTCCCTGTTCGGAATGATCACAATAATGATTATTATTATTATTAGAACCTTTATATCATTTCTATAGAGTGCTGGAAGTGTAGGTGACATTGTATCATTTCTATAGAGTGCTGGAAGTGAAGGTGACATTGTATCATTTCTATAGAGTGCTGGAAGTGTAGGTGACATTGTATCATTTCTATAGAGTGCTGGAAGTGAAGGTGACATTGTATCATTTCTATAGAGTGCTGGAAGTGTAGATGACATTGTATCATTTCTATAGAGTCCTGGAAGTGTAGATGACATTGTATCATTTCTATAGAGTGCTGGAAGTGAAGGTGACATTGTATCATTTCTATAGAGTGCTGGAAGTGAAGGTGACATTGTATCATTTCTATAGAGTGCTGGAAGTGTAGATGACATTGTATCATTTCTATAGAGTGCTGGAAGTGTAGGTGACATTGTATCATTTCTATAGAGTGCTGGAAGTGTAGATGACATTGTATCATTTCTATAGAGTGCTGGAAGTGTAGGTGACATTGTATCATTTCTATAGAGTGCTGGAAGTGTAGATGACATTGTATCATTTCTATAGAGTGCTGGAAGTGTAGATGACATTGTATCATTTCTATAGAGTGCTGGAAGTGTAGATGACATTGTATCATTTCTATAGAGTGCTGGAAGTGTAGGTGACATTGTATCATTTCTATAGAGTGCTGGAAGTGTAGATGACATTGTATCATTTCTATAGAGTGCTGGAAGTGTAGATGACATTGTATCATTTCTATAGAGTGCTGGAAGTGTAGGTGACATTGTATCATTTCTATAGAGTGCTGGAAGTGTAGATGACATTGTATCATTTCTATAGAGTGCTGGAAGTGTAGATGACATTGTATCATTTCTATAGAGTGCTGGAAGTGTAGATGACATTGTATCATTTCTATAGAGTGCTGGAAGTGTAGATGACATTGTATCATTTCTACACTTCATATGGGCGTACATGTACGTCCCTGCCTTTCCCGGGGTCAGGGGTCCGATCAGGACCCCCCCCCCCTCGGTACATGCGGCGGTCGGAAACCCGCGGGGAGCGATCCGGGACGACGGCGCGGCTATTCGTTTCTAGCCGCCCCCTCGCGATCAATCCCCGGAGCTGAAGAACGGGGAGAGCCGTATGTAAACACGGCTTCCCCGTTCTTCACTGTGGCGGCTGCATCGATCGAGTGATCCCTTTTATAGGGAGACTCGATCGATGACGTCAGACCGACAGCCACACCCCCTTACAGTTGTAAACACACACTAGGTGAACACTAACTCCTACAGCGCCCCCTGTGGTTAACTCCCAAACTGCAACTGTCATTTTCACAATAAACAATGAAATTTAAATGCATTTTTTGCTGTAAAAATGACAATGGTCCCAAAAATGTGTCAAAATTGTCCGATGTGTCCGGCATAATGTTGCAGTCATGAAAAAAAAAAAACGCTGATCGCCGCCATTAGTAGTAAAAAAAATAAAAAAAAAATAAAACTATCCCCTATTTTGTAGACGCTATACATTTTGCGCAAACCATTCGATAAACGCTTATTGCAATTTTTTTTACCAAAAATAGGTAGAAGAATACGTATCGGCCTAAACTGAGGAAAAAATTTAATTATATATGTTTTTGGGGATATTTATTATAGCAAAAAGTAAAAAATATTGAATTTTTTTCAAAACTGTCGCTCTATTTTTGTTTATAGCGCAAAAACTAAAAACCGCAGAGTTGATCAAATACCACCAAAAGAAAGCTCTATTTGTGGGAAAAAAAGGACGTAAATTTTGTTTGGGAGTCGCGTCGCACGACCGCGCAATTGTCTGTTAAAGCGACGCAGTGCCGAATCTCCAAACCTGGCCTGGGCCTTTAGCTGCCTAAAGGTCCGGGGCTTAAGTGGTTAAGTACCGAAGTTTGGGGCCATTCCACGAGCGTGCGCAATTTTAAAGCGTGGCAAGTTAGGTATCTATTTACTCGGCGTAACATCCTCTTTCACATTATATAAGAAAAAAAATTGGGCTAACTTTACCGTTTTGTTATTTTTTAAAATAATTTTTCCAGAAAGAACGCATTTGAAAAATTGTTGCGCAAATATCGTGCAACGACCGCCATTTTATTCCCTAGGGTGTCTGCTAAAAAGAAAACATATATAATGTTTGGGGGTTCTGAGTAATTTTCTAGCAAAAACAATGGCCTGGATTCAAGAAGCAATTGCGCCTGTGTAACCATAGGTTACACAGCGCAATTGCTTACTTGCCCCGGCGTAACGAATGCTCCTGATTCAGGAACCTCGTTACGCCGACGGCAGCCTAAGATATGCGCGGCATAAGGCTCTTATGCCCGCATATCTTAGGCTGCATTCTTGCGCAGGCCGCTAGGTGGCGTTGCTGTTGTGCTCAGCGTATAGTATGCAAATTGCATACTAACGCCGATTCACTACCCTACGCGAGCCCTGCATACGCAATTTATGTGGTTTCCGTACGGCGTTTTTTGCGTAAGGCTGCCCCTGCTATTAGCAGGGGCAGCCAATGTTGCGTATACCCGTCGTTCCCGCGTCGGGAAATTTGAATTTTACGTAGTTTGCGTAAGTGATTCGTGAATGGTGCTGGACGCCATTCACGTTCAATTTGAAGCAAATGACGTCCTTGCGAAAAGTTTCCCGACGGAGCATGCGCTCCACGATCGGCGCGGGAACGCGCCTAATTTAAATGATTCCCGCCCCCTACGGGATCATTTAAATTGCGCGCGCTTACGCCAGGCATTTTGCTTCTGCTCCGTGAATCGAGGGCAGCGCAAAAAAATTGCGGGGGTGCAGGGCAAAAACGTTGCCCTGCGCCTCCGTAAAAAAAGCGCAATTCTTACTGAATCCGGGCCAATGATGATTTTTACATGTAGGAGAGAAGTGCCGGAATAGGCGCGGTACGGAAAGTGATTAAATTGATGAGGCCGGGAGCTCCGACAAACCTTGAAGTAATTAATTCTAAACGCATTAGTAGCGGCGGCTCTGAAGCGCGGCGTTTCTACATAATGAGCCCTTATCTGTCCTCCAAGCTCCATCACATGCAGTGTCATCATGGCTGCCGCCGGCAATGCAGAATTCCGTAAGAATCCCTTCAATGAATCTCCTCCCAGTCTTATCATTTCACTGATTAGTCACCGCCGGCTATAATGAGATACTTTGTTTCCTTTACTCAGTTATTAAATCTGCGGAGAGGATTTCTGGGGACGGCGGTAAATGCGGCAATACAGAGGCGCGATCCTCTACTATCCTTACATTCAACCTCCACAAGGATCGATAATACACACAATCATCAATCGATGTAATTTACCTTGAAGGCTGACAGACAAGTTAATATTGAACGTGTAATCGCTCTTATCCTGGAGATACGGGAGAGGCGCGGGATCCTGCAGGGGAGAAGAATCAATGAGAGGAGAGCGCGATGGGCGGAGGACCTTCCTGGCCTGACAAACGTCTTCTATACAGCCAGACCAGGGAGCCCAATGAGAAGTCACATAGCAAATACAATTCTATACCCAAGAGAAAAAGATACATTGAAATAATAGAGAATATCATTTGGTGCGAAATACAGATAGAAGATAAAATAACAAAGGCCTAGATTCACGTAGGCGGGCGCAACGTTAGGCAGGCGTAGCGTTTCGCATATACGCTACGCCGCCGTAAGTTAGAGAGGCAAGTGCTGTATTCACAAAGCACTTGCCTCCTAAGTTACGGCGGCGTAGCGTAAATGGGCCGGCCTAAGCGCGCCTAATTCAAATGAGGAACAGGGGAGCGTGTTTTATGTTAATGACTGGTGACCCGACGTGATTGACGTTTTTAATGAACGGCGCATGCGCCGTCCGTGGACATATCCCAGTGTGCATTGCTCCAAAGTACGCCTTTTCGACGTGAACGTAAATTACGCCAAGCCCGATTCGCGTCCGACTTACGCAAACCACGTAAAAAGATAGGCCTGTTCCGACGTCCATACCTTGCATGGGCTGCGCCACCTAGGGACCAGCTTTATCTTTACGCCGGCGTATCTCTAACGTAAACGGCGTAACTAATTGCGCCAGGCGCACGTACGTTCGTGAATCGGCGTATCTAGTCATTTGCATATTCTACGCCGAACTCAACGGAAGCGCCACCTAGCGGCTAGCGTAAATATGCACCCTAAGATACGACGGTGTAGGAGACTTACGCCGCTCGTATCTTAGCCTAATTTAAGCGTATCTGGTTTCCAGAATACACTTAAATTTGCGACGGCGTAGATTGAGTTACGACGGCGTATCTACTGATACGCCGGCGTAAAGCTATCTGAATCCACCTAATCGTAACTATTTTGTTGAGGGTAAATCCCATAAACTTCTTTTAAATTATAAACTTGTGTATTTTTTCATTATCTTATAATTTCTTTGTATTTCCTTTCTATTTCCAGTAGATGGCGTCTGATAGATTAAATCTCCTGAGGAAGCTACTAATCGTGGCGAAACATGTAGAGACATTTTCAGCTTGCACATTCTTGAAACTGTATTGTATAATTGGCTGGAATTTTATATTCTGTAAAATGTTATCTTTATAAATAAATATATTTTTACTTAAATGTTGTTGTAATTTTTCACCTTAAAAATCCCAACTAGACATGTGCATTTCGTTTTGTTACGAATTCGGACAAATTTTTCATTATTCGGAAATTCGTATGCATTTTCCAAAATAGGAATTTCATTAAGAATGAAATCGAATTGGAATAGAAAAGATTAGAATAGAATATACTATATATTTCTTCTATTCTGTTCTATTGTTTTTCTATGCTTTTCTTTTCTATTATTTTCTATTCTATTCTAATCTTTTCTATTGGAATTCGATTTCATTCTATACCAAAGTCGAATTTCAGAAGATGTTATATATATATATATATATATATATATATATATAGAGAGAGAGAGAGATATATAAAATATATTTTTTTCTGTTCTGTGCTATTGTTTTTCTATACTATTCTTTTCTAGTATTTTCGATTCTATTTTAATCTTTTCTATTCAAATTCGATTTTTCTGTTTGCTCACTTTTAGGTAGATTCACAAAGAGTTAGGCCGGCTTATCAGTAGATAAGCCGGCCTAACTCAGAATCTACGCCGGCGTTTGTTTAAGCGTATGCTCAAACAGAGATACGCTTAAACATATCTAAGATACGACGGCTTGCGCCGTCCTATCTTAGATTGCAATTTTTCGGATGGCCGCTAGGTGGCGCTTCCATTGCGGCCGGCGTAGAATATGTAAATGAGCTTCTACTTCGATTCACGAACGTACGCCCGGCCGCCGCAGTCGCTTTACGCCGTTTCCGTAAGGCCTTAGGCGGCCTAAAGTTATTCCACCTATGAGGTGGAATAACAATGTTAAAGTATGGCCGCCGTTCCCGCCGCGAGGTTAGAATTCTTTACGTCGTTTGCGCAAGTCGTCCGCGAATCGGGAGTTACGTCGTTTACGTCCACGTCGAAATCAATAGGCCCGTACGGCGTACTTAGCCGCAATGCGCCCTGGGAAATGTAGGCGCCTGGCGCATGCGCAGTGTAAGAAAAAACGTCAAAAACGTGAGGTCAAGCCTCATTTCCATACAACACGCCCCCCCCTCCAACCAATTTGAATTAGGCGCCCTTACGCCCGCTCGTTTTAGGCTACGCCGCCGTAGATTAGCAGGTAAGTTGATTTAGAATCATTACTAGCCTAACTAATTTACGGCGGCGTAGCCTAAACACGCTAAGCTACGCCGCCGCAAGTTTAATCCAATCTACCTGAATCTACCTATTTGCATTTTGTAAATTTGATAAAAAATGAAAAAAATATATATATATTTTTGAAGCCGTTCCTTCTTTACAGCATTTCTTCACACCTGCCTACAACTTTTGCACAGTGCTGTATATACATTATATTATGATTAATGCATATGAAGAAAGATGATATAGGAGATTAGGACGGCGCCGCCGTGTTTACATGCTGGAGGAATGGAAAGGTTCATCTTTCCATAGGTGGTCTCTGTGTTTAGAAGAACTCCAAATCTCTTCCATCCCTGTAGGATAAATGCGCATTTAATAGGATCCCTCAATGGACTCCGGGGGGCCCCCCGGCTGGATTTCTAGTCGTTTATTTGCTTATAAGGTCTGTGTTGGGTCTTCATTTGATGGGATAGTGATAGATTTATATGTTCTGGGTTTGCACCAGACATATGAAGAGATACACTAGATCACCAAAAGTATTGGGACGCCTCTGCCTTTACACGCACATGAAATTTAATGGCCTCCCAGTCTCAGTCCGTAGGGTTCAATATTGATTTGGCCCCGCCCTTTGCAGCTATAACAGCTTCACCTCTTCTGGGAAGGCCGTCCACAAGGTTTAGGAGGGTGTCTATGAAAATGTGTGACCATTCTTCCAGAAGAGCATTTGTGAGGTCAGGCGCTGATGTTGGAGGAGAAGTCCTGGCTCGCAGTCTCCGCTCCAACTCATCCCAAAGGTGTTCTATCGGGTTGAGGTCAGGATTCTGTGCAGGACAGTCAAGTTCCTCCACCCCAAACTTGCTCCTCCGTGTCTCTATGGACCTTGTTTTGTGCACTGGTCCAAATCATTTAGCGGAGGGGGGGTTATGGTGGGGGGATTGTTTTTCAGGGGTTGCGATTGGCCTCTTCAGTTCCAGTGAAGGGAACTCTTAAGGCGTCGGCATACCAAGACATTTTGGACAATTTCATGCTCCCAACTTTGTGGGAGGAGTTTGGGGACGGCCCCTTCCTGTTCTAACATGACTGCCCACCAGTGCACAAAGCAAGGTCCATATAGACATGGAGGAGCGAGTTTGGGGTGGAGGAACTTGACTGACCTGCACAGAGTCCTGACCTCAACCCGATAGAACACCTTTGGGATGAATTAGAGAGAGACTGTGAGCCAGGCCTTCTCATCCAGTAACTGACCTCACAAATGTTCTTCTGGAAGAACGGTCAAACATTCCCATAGACACCCTCCTAAACCTCGTGGACAGACCTTCCCAGAAGAGGTGAAGGTGTTATAGCTGCAAAGGGCGGGGCCAACTCAATATTGAACCCTACAGACTAATGACCCGTACACACCATCACTTTATGTGATGAAAAAAAACGAAGTTTTTAAAAACGTCACTTTAAATGACCGTGTGTGGGGGAAAACGTTGTTTTATGTCTTGTGAAAAACGACCAAAAAAAATTTGAAGCATGCTTCAATTTTATGTGTCGTTTTTCAAAACGTCGTTTTTTACTTCACAGAAATTGACCGTGTGTAGCAAAAAACGTAGTTTAAAACGACGTTTTTACACCCGCGCATGCCCAGAAGCTACTTATGAAGCGAGCTTCAATGGAAAAACGTGGTGGAACGTAACCTCGCTTTGCTAGAACATTGTGAGAAAACGATGGTGTGTAGGCAACTTCGTCTTTGAAAATTGAAGTTTCAAAAACGTCGTTTTTTACTTCACAGAAAGTGTCGTTTTTTTTCATCACATAAAGTGATGGTGTGTACGCGGCATAAGACTGGGATGCCATTAAAGGTCATGTGCGTGTAAAGGCAGGTGTCCCAATACTTTTGGAAATATGTATGTATGTGTGTATATATATATATATAGTTTCTAAACCATTTTTTAAAAAGAATGTAAAGAAAGCCTGAGAAAGGGAATCGGAGTTCTCCTGAAAGTTTTGCATTTTTGATAACTTAATGTATATCCAGTAAAGAATACCATTAGATGTTACATACATGCATAGCAAAAATCAATGACCTAAAATAACATTATTATTATTGTTGTGCTTATCTGGTTCTTCTCGTCACCTGGATTGGATTGGGAAGCACAAACGGCATCAGAGCCTCCATCGGCACCACCCAGGGAGATATTGTCGTGGCGAAGTTCTTACTCAAGAAAGGTCCAAGTGGAACATATTCCCATTTCTGGATGTCTCTCGCTAAGAAGAAAATATGAGAGGAAACTGAAAATTTACATTTTACATAATATGTAGCAATGAACATTTATGCATCATATTTCTAGAGCAGTGATAACCCGAAGGCCCTTTGCTTGCATTTATTTATCCCTTGGGATACTATTCCTCCCACTGACACCAATGATGGGACACTATTCCTCCCACTGACACCAATGATGGGACACTATTCCTCCCACTGACACCAATGATGGGACACTATTCCTCCCACTGACACCAATGATGGGACACTATTCCTCCCACTGACACCAATGATGGGACACTATTCCTCCCACTGACACCAATGATGGGACACTATTCCTCCCACTGACACCAATGATGGGACACTATTCCTCCCACTGACACCAATGATGGGACACTATTCCTCCCACTGACACCAATGATGGGACACTATTCCTCCCACTGACACCAATGATGGGACACTATTCCTCCCACTGACACCAATGATGGGACACTATTCCTCCCACTGACACCAATGATGGGACACTATTCCTCCCACTGACACCAATGATGGGACACTATTCCTCCCACTGACACCAATGACGGGACACTATTCCTCCCACTGACACCAATGACGGGACACTATTCCTCCCACTGACACCAATGATGGGGCACTATTCCTCCCACTGACACCAATGATGGGACACTATTCCTCCCACTGACACCAATGATGGGGCACTATTCCTCCCACTGACACCAATAATAGGACACTATTCCTCCCACTGACTCCAATGATGGGACACTATTCCTCCCACTGACACCAATGATGGGACACTATTCCCCCCACTGATACCAATGATGGGACACTATTCCTCCCACTGACACCAATGATGGGACACTATTCCTCCCACTGACACCAATGATGGGACACTATTCCTCCCACTGATACCAATGATGGGGCACTATTCCTCCCACTGACACCAATGATGGGACACTATTCCTCCCACTGATACCAATGATGGGACACTATTCCTCCCACTGATACCAATGATGGGACACTATTCCTCCCACTGATACCAATGATGGGACACTATTCCTCCCACTGACACCAATGATGGGGACACTATTCCTCCCACTGATACCAATGATGGGACACTATTCCTCCCACTGATACCAATGATGGGGCACTATCCCTCCCACTGACATCAATGATGGGACACTATTCCCCTCACTGACTCCAATGATGGGACACTATTCCTCCCACTGACACCAATGATGGGACACTATTCCCCCCACTGATACCAATGATGGGACACTATTCCTCCCACTGATACCAATGAAGGGACACTATTCCTCCCACTAATGATGGGGACACTATTCCTCCCACTGACACCAATGATGGGACACTATTCCTCCCACTGACACAAATGATGGGACACTATTCCTCCCACTGACACCAATGATGGGACACTATTCCTTCCACTGACACCAATGATGGGACACTATTCCTCCCACTGACTCCAATGATGGGACACTATTCCTCCCACTGATACCAATGATGGGACACTATTCCTCCCACTGATACCAATGATGGGGCACTATCCCTCCCACTGACATCAATGATGGGACACTATTCCCCTCACTGACTCCAATGATGGGACACTATTCCTCCCACTGACACCAATGATGGGACACTATTCCCCCCCACTGATACCAATGATGGGACACTATTCCTCCCACTGACACCAATGATGGGACACTATTCCTCCCACTGACACCAATGATGGGACACTATTCCTCCCACTGATACCAATGATGGGGCACTATTCCTCCCACTGACACCAATGATGGGACACTATTCCTCCCACTGATACCAATGATGGGACACTATTCCTCCCACTGATACCAATGATGGGACACTATTCCTCCCACTGATACCAATGATGGGACACTATTCCTCCCACTGACACCAATGATGGGGACACTATTCCTCCCACTGATACCAATGATGGGACACTATTCCTCCCACTGATACCAATGATGGGGCACTATCCCTCCCACTGACATCAATGATGGGACACTATTCCCCTCACTGACTCCAATGATGGGACACTATTCCTCCCACTGACACCAATGATGGGACACTATTCCCCCCACTGATACCAATGATGGGACACTATTCCTCCCACTGACACCAATGATGGGACACTATTCCTCCCACTGATACCAATGATGGGACACTATTCCTCCCACTGACACCAATGATGGGACACTATTCCTCCCACTGACACCAATGATGGGACAGTATTCCTCCCACTGACACCAATGATGGGACACTATTCCTCCCACTGACGCCAATGATGGGACACTATTCCTCCCACTGACACCAATGATGGGACACTATTCCTCCCACTGACACCAATGATGGGACACTATTCCTCCACTCACACCAATGATGGGACACTATTCCCCCCACTGACACCAATGATAGGACACTATTCCTCCCACTGATACCAATGATGGGACACTATTTCTCCCACTGATACCAATGATGGGGCATTGGTGGCTGGGAGTGGCTCAGGGTAGTGCTGGGTGACTCACCAGGGGGCTACCGACCAGGGGTGTTGATGCATAGTAATTGCCTGTGCCCTACCAAAAAATTACCACTGGCCACCACTGCGTGCCACCACAATCCTCCAGACTGGCTCTGCACCCATCCCAGACTGCGGCATCTCAGTCCGCTCAGGCGTGCCTCCCAGTCCTCCTGACTCTGTGAATCATCACCAGCCCTCTTGGCTGTGGAACTCCCGGCGTCTTGCCCGGCAGTGTTCCCCCGCTGTTTTCTCTTGCACCTCCGGTGCCTCCTGGTCAAGACACCTCTATGGGTTGTAAGAGGGTCCCGTCTGCACTCGAGTCCAGGCCCAAGGTCACCCCCCCCCAGACTAGGGGAGCTCCCTCAAAGGCCCCAAAGCCTAACGCTCCATCTCCATCTTCTTTGGGGATTGGTCAGGGCTCCTCAGAACACCCCAGGCAACTCCACCTCCCCTCTCCACTTTTCTTTCTCTTTTATAGCACTGATCGCTGTATAAATGACAATGGTCCCAAAATAGCATCAAAAGTGTCCGATGTGTCCGCCATTATGTCGCAGTCACGAGAAAAAAAAAAATCGCTGATCGCCGCCATTACTAGTTAAAAAATAATAATAAAAATGCCATAAATCTATCCCCTATTTTGTAGACGCTATAACTTTTGCGCAAACCAATCGATAAAATGCTTATTGCGTTTTTTTTTTTTTTACCAAAAATATATGAAGAATACGTATCGGCCTAAACTGGGTAAAAAATTTTTTTTTATATATTTTTGGGGGATATTTATTATAATAAAAAATATTGCTTTTTCTTCTCAAAATTGTCGCTCTATTTTTGTTTATAGCGCAGAAAATAAAAAAAAAACAGATGTGATCAAATACCACCAAAAGAAAGCTCTATCTGTGGGGAAAGAAGGACGTCAATTTTGTTTGGGTGCCACGTCGCACGACCGCGCAATTGTCAGTTAAAGTGACGCAGTGACGAATCGCAAAAAGTGGCCCGGTCTTTGGCCAGCCAAATGGTCCGCGGCTGAAGTGGTTACATTCCCCTCAATAAAACGCAAAAAAAAAAAAAAGTGCCAAGGACTTCTTTCAGGTCTCTAAGTGCTTGAAAAGTGTGTGCCTGGCTGGGCAGGGTGACGGACGGACTACTACACTCAGCGGCCCCTACGGGGGGGTACCGCTACACTTAGACTCCGCCGTTTGTGTACTGGAAATTTATATTTTTATTTTTTTTATCAACTACCTGTACTTTTTCTTAGTATGTTGCAAAAATTGTTACATTTAATAATTTAATTTTCAAAAAGCGAGTGTAACTGAAAATAGACCCTTCGGCCCAGATTCACAGAGTGTGGGCGCACATTACGCCGCCGTAGAGTAACCAATGTACACTACGCCAACGCAGCGCAGAGAGGCAAGCAATGCATTCAGCAAGCCAGTGTTCCCAACGCTGCGCCAGCGCGGCGTGGGACTCGAAGGCGTATGCCGGCGTAGGTGGAAGTGGGCGTGAACCCATGCAAATGAGGCGTGACCCCATGCAAATGAGCCGAGCGCCAGACAGGTACGTATCACGAACTGCGCATGCGTCGTGACGTGGACGCATCCCCCTGCGCATGCTCACAACCACGTCGGAACAACTGCCTAAACTACGCCGGATCACTGCGTATGGCGTGAACGTAACCTACGCCCAGCCAGACACACGTCCAACGTAAAATACGCCGGCTTGTGTTTCCTGGTGCAGACCTTTGCATGTCTGCTGCTGGGTTACACCTCCTTAATGGGGAATAACTTTACGCCGGACGTATAACTTACGCGCACCTCGCGTTGGGCGCACGCAGGTTCGTGAATCGCCGTATTTCCCTCATTTGCATGTTTGAATGGCTAATCAATGGGAGCGCCACCATGCACCCAGCCTAAATGTGCGCCCACCCAACTCCGGTGTGAGCAAGCTACGTCGGCAGGGTGTAGCCTGGTTTTAGGCGCATATCTGTTTGTGGGTCTGGCGCACAGATACGACAGCGCATATTTGCACTTACGTCGGCGTAACTTGTTATACGTCGGCGTAAGTGCTTTGTGAATCTGGGCCATAGTGTTTGTTTTTTTACAGCAGCGGTTTTATTTCAGGATCGCTCGCTGTCGCTGTGCAGAAAGGCTGAACCTTCGCCGTCTTCTGATAGAGGAAATAATAATACGTCTCTAATTAATTTGTGTGAATAATAATAATAAAAGCTCCCGGCAGTCTTACCACTCCAATCGTTCATCAGCACCATGCCAAAGATATGCTCATCGGCTCTCTCTATGGGAATTGGTTCTCCTAAATTGTTCCCGGGGCCAACAAAGAAAGCCTGTTCAAATGGAAACACAATGTCAGGTTTTATTTTTTAACCACTTGCCGGCCGCCCGCTGTAGCTTTACTGCTACAGAGCATCTCGACTGAGCAGGATTTAAGTACACAGGGGAAAATAATAATTTGCTCCCCTGGAAGAATGGTCACACATTCCCACAGACACACTCCTAAACCTTGTGGACGGCCTTCCCAGAAGAGTTGAAGATGTTATAGCTGCAAAGGGCGGAGCCAACTCAATATTGAACCCTATGTTCATGTGTGTAAAGGCAGGTGTCCCAATACTTTTGACAATATAGTGTAGTTGAGCGGGATCATGTTGATGCAGTTGGCCAGAGAGGGATCACTTTGATGACGTAGCGCAACATGCGGTCCAGCCTTACACGTTTCGTCATCTAACATTACATCATCAGAAGCTCTTTCTACCACATGTAACTTCTGGAAGAATGGTCAAACATTCCCACAGACACCCTCCTAAACCTTGTGGGCGGATCTTCCCAGAAGAGGTGAAGCTGTTATAGCTGCAAAGGGCGGGGGCCAACTCAATATTGAACCCTAAGGACTACGACTGGGATGCCATTAAAGTTCATGTGCAGGGCCGATCCTGGGGTCACAGGCGCCTGGGGGCAGAAATATGTTTTTGGTGCCCCCACATGGGCGTGGTGATTTTACTAACTCCTCCCCTTTACACATGTTTCTATGGCAACGACTCAACCACAGAGATGCTTCCCCACAAAGTCTTCATTACCCCGGGATCCTTACATGATCTCTTAACAATAAACAAAATACAGGAAGAGAAGCAGAGTACTTTATTGGGACCTGGAGAGGGGCCTCTCTGATGGACACAGAGAGGGCTTCTGTTAGAGAGTCTGTTAGAAAAAGCCCCAGACATACTACAGACATAATGCAGGAGATGGTCAGAGACTGGAGACATAGTACAGGAGATGGTCAGAGACTACAGACATAGTACAGGAGATGGTCAGAGACTACAGACATAGTACAGGAGATGGTCAGAGACTACAGACATAGTACAGGAGATGGTCAGAGACACATGAGTTCTGGAAAGACACAAACAAGGAGAGAAGGAGGGAGGGGAGAACTCTGCCACTTTGGCGCCCCCACCTCTGCAGGCGCCTGGGTGCAAAGCACCCTGCCTAGGATCGGCCCTGGCCCTGTTCATGTGCGTGTAAAGGCCGGCGTCCCAATACTTTTGGCAATATAGTGTACATGTGAAATGGGGACCTTAGATTGTAAGCTCCTTGGGAAAAAGGAACTAGTTTGATTGGACTGCACTATAAAAATAACCGTATATACTCAAGTATAAGCCGAGGCCCCTAATTTTACCACAAAAAAACTGGGAAAACGTATTGACTCGAGTATAAGACTAGGGTGTCCATCTGCATGCCTCACTGTGTTCATGTGCATGCCTCACTGTGCCCATGCCTCACTGTGCCCATGCCTCACTGTGCCCATGCCTAGATTTACCTTTAACATGGGAGTCTATGGAAGGGGTGCCCGGCTTTGAAAAATCGGTGCTCCCCGGCCGTAGGTTCCCCAGACGGCAAACTTTGCACATTTGTAGAGGAGAAATGGGGCAACATGTGTGCCAAGTTTTGGCTGGTACCGGGTCCCCAAAGATACCGAAGAAATTACCATTTAACATGGGAGTCTATGGAAGGGGTGCCCACTTTGAAAAATCGGTGCTCCCCGGCTGCAGGTCCCCCGGACAACAAGCTTTGCACACTTGTAGAGGAAGAGTGGGGCTATGTGCGGGGTCCAGGGGACCTATGGCTGGCCAGTACGGGGTCCCCAAAGTCTGGGAGATCAGGCGCAAAAAGGTGACTCGAGTATAAGCCGAGGGGGGCATTTTCAGCACTTATACTCGGGTATATACGGTAAGTATATTTTAAAATAAAGTAAATATTTCTCACCATCTCCAGCTCGATATCCAGGAGTTTGCTGGCCTCAAATATCGGAGGTTTGTCTGAAATAGGAATCGATTTTCTATCAGTGAAGGAACGCGGGATCCGTCATTCACACACAACGTGGATAAAGCACAATAATGGACATCAGAAACCACAGAAAACATCTCGACAGACGTCCAACCATCACTTACCATCACTTGGCCTAATCTGCCCCCTTGGCCTACGAATTGGTGTCCCGGATATCAGGACGGAAGACGCCCGTCCATGGTAGCCAACTGGAAGGTGCAGCCTGTGTAAGATAAATAGGCAAAAGCACATTAAAAAAAAACATCAGTATGCAAGAAATCGTTAATAGACATGTGCACTGCCGAAAAATTCGTTCATTTTCATTTCAATGGTTTTTTAGCTTTTTATTCAGAAATTCCGAAAATTCGGATTCGGAAAATTCTAAAATTCCAAAATTTTGGAATTCTAAATATTCGAATTTTAAAAAATTTCCAATTTCCAATTTTGGAATTTCCAAATTTCCCATTTCCAAATTTATGAAATTTCCGAAATTAGAAAAATGTTTAAATTTGGAAAATTTCGGAAATGAACAAATTTTTCAAAATTTGTTAAAAAACGAATGCGGAATGAATTGCACATGTCTAATAGGTTATAACTGTAACGGTCACCACCGTTTACGACCTTCCATCCCATCCACGACAGCTCATCTGACACACAGACAGACCAGCAGGCATCCCATTTTCCCAGAATCAAGACGAGACACACAGCTCTGTACTTGTTCCAAATGTAATGACTTTAATGGTTTCTTCTCAGCTTTTTATGCAGTTACAATCGTGTGACAGTATTCAAAGGGACAATGAGATCTCCACCCCCCTAATCACACACCAAGGCTAATTACTAACCATTCTAGACGTGTCGGCGCCGGCCTATAATTATCATGACCTAATCACTGCACATTCCTTCATTAACAGCATAACAAACAAAACACCATCACACACTGGAGTTCCCTAGACAGACGTTCTGTCTCCGACAAGTACATTCCACACATAAACAGTATTTAGCATACATAATTAGAGGTCTGGGAGCAGACCTGGATTAACACCTTTACACAAGGACAATGAAATGTCTTCCAGGCCCTGACTCAATTAGCATGTCACTAGTCAGGTCTAATCATAGAATGAACGGATATGTGGGGGAAAAATTGCGCTAACTAGAAAAATTAGTGATAAGAGGTATGACCCAAAAAGCAGCCAGCACACAAACAAAGTCCAAGCAAATAAATACAAAAAAGTGCAGCGCTAAAAAACATTAATGTGAAAAAAATGTTATATAAACATAAACAATTGAAGAAACACTTGTGTAGTGAATGGTAAATGGGAAGTTAGCTCATGAGAGCCAAAGTATATGTGTCTAGCGATCAAGCTAGTGGAAAACACTGGATATATGCAAAAAAGCAATCAAAGTTCAATGATCTGTGGGGAGAGTTCATGAAAATGCTTCCAGCTGGAAAGGTGAATGCACTTCACAGATGATGTAAATTCAAACAAACAGTGGTAATGGCTTGTCTGTAGCAATCTCCACGTTGGTATAGGAAATAAAAAGGGTACTCTTACCAGCTGTGGTGGACTTGCGTGCTAATACTAGCGCCAAGTCAGGTAAAGTGTGGTGGTCACAGCGGACCCTGGGTTTTGTGCAGATGGATGGCTCTGTTGGATGGTTCAGATGGTCGCTCCACTCAGGATATTGGAACCGATCTGGTCAGACGCTCTCTCCAAGGCAGAAACCCCAATGGGTGAGGCCAGATGATGGAAAAGGCCACACTCGTGGAACACAGCATATGTGAGGAATAAATGAAAAAATGCTCCAATGGTGCAGGTCAAACAAGTAAAAACCGTGAAGGCTTTATTTTGTTAAAAAATGTAGCAGTAAAATCACGTGAAATTAGGATCATAAAAAGCAGTATGGGGTACTCAGCATGTTACCCGACGCGTTTCGGCTCAAAGCCATCAACAGGGGCATGTGTCTGTACCCCCACACTGCTAAACTTATATAACAAATGCTCTGTAACTCCTCCCCAGGAAGGGGCGGGGACAGGAAATGGAAAACAATGACAGAAAACAAATGCATTTTAAAACATGATGTATCATATCAACATTCCCCATGATGGCTTCAAAATACTGTTTAACGTAGAAGTATAAACACAACTTTAAAAACCAATGACATATAAAAAGTAATCATAAACCTATAATGAATGCATGTATGTATACATGCGCCCATATAGGCAACCATTGACCTTAACATGCTGTGGAGCATATCCGTGCAGATAAGAAATCAAAAAAAGAAGAAATGAAGAGGGGGGGTCTTGGGATGGGGCAGGCCGCCAGCCATAGCGCAATACCACCTACTCCAAGACCTACCATGCCTGTCACATTGTCACCACCAAAAAGATTGCACTAATAGGCTGTAAAAGATGTACCACTTAATAAGCGTCACCCTGGGCTAAGATCTGTATAAACCCTACATGGTGAGCATGTGACCGCAAACACTGCCAATCGGGACGGTCCAATTCCCAGAGGAACCGACCACTCAGATTGAGGACAGCAAAATGCGGTGACAAAAAAAATGAATAATAAAGAGTGACCTATAAAAAAGAATCAATAAAAAAGACTCAATCTCAGGGGGCACACGTGCGGGAAAAGATTAACTTATAATGTAATGACAAAAAAATGCTTGTATAAACATTAATGTCATTACAATGGGGGGTTCCCAATATAGACAGAGGAAACCCATTCAAGCTGAGAAAGTGTATACCAATATAAATGACTCTAACAAAAAATCACATAGTGGCCTGCATAAAGACAAATTAATTCCAAACGCCCAAAAATTGGACCAAATATCATATGAAGGTCCGCCATTAATGAATGGAGGAATTTAATATATTAAACCAATAGAGGAAGGGGTATTATAGACCCAATGGAAAAATCGGGTCAACTGTATACACAAAAGTAGGAGAACCACTCGCTGTATATAGAGATGATGGAAAAAAAAAAAAAAATATATATATATATATATATATATATATATATATATATATACACATATACATATATACACACACACACACACACACACACACACATATATACATACATATACACATATATATATATATATATATATATATATATATATATATATATATATATATATATATATATATATATATATATATATATATATATATATATATATATATATATATATATATACATACATACATACATACGTACATATACATACATATACACACACATACATACATATATACATACACACATACATACACATATATATATATACATACATACATACACATATACTTAAAAAAAAGTGTGCAGGAAAAGTTATTCTTTGGGCGTTTGGAATTCATTTGTCTTTATGCAGACCGCTATGTGATTTTTTGTTAGAGTCATTTATATTGGTATACACTTCCACAGCTTACATCAGCTTGAATGGGTTTCCTCTGTCTATATTGGGAACCCCCCATTGTAATGACATTAATGTTTATACAAGCATTTTTTTGTCATTACATTATAAGTTAATCTTTTCCCGCACGTGTGCCCCCTGAGATTGAGTCTTTTTTATTGATTCTTTTTTATAGGTCACTCTTTATTATTCATTTTTTTTGTCACCGCATTTTGCTGTCCTCAATCTGAGTGGTCGGTTCCTCTGGGAATTGGACCGTCCCGATTGGCAGTGTTTGCGGTCACATGCTCACCATGTAGGGTTTATACAGATCTTAGCCCAGGGTGACGCTTATTAAGTGGTACATCTTTTACAGCCTATTAGTGCAATCTTTTTGGTGGTGACAATGTGACAGGCATGGTAGGTCTTGGAGTAGGTGGTATTGCGCTATGGCTGGCGGCCTGCCCCATCCCAAGACCCCCCCTCTTCATTTCTTCTTTTTTTGATTTCTTATCTGCACGGATATGCTCCACAGCATGTTAAGGTCAATGGTTGCCTATATGGGCGCATGTATACATACATGCATTCATTATAGGTTTATGATTACTTTTTATATGTCATTGGTTTTTAAAGTTGTGTTTATACTTCTACGTTAAACAGTATTTTGAAGCCATCATGGGGAATGTTGATATGATACATCATGTTTTAAAATGCATTTGTTTTCTGTCATTGTTTTCCATTTCCTGTCCCCGCCCCTTCCTGGGGAGGAGTTACAGAGCATTTGTTATATAAGTTTAGCAGTGTGGGGGTACAGACACATGCCCCTGTTGATGGCTTTGAGCCGAAACGCGTCGGGTAACATGCTGAGTACCCCATACTGCTTTTTATGATCCTAATTTCACGTGATTTTACTGCTACATTTTTTAACAAAATAAAGCCTTCACAGTTTTTACTTGTTTGACCTGCACCATTGGAGCATTTTTTCATTTATTCCTCACATATGCTGTGTTCCACGAGTGTGGCCTTTTCCATCATCTGGCCTCACCCATTGGGGTTTCTGCCTTGGAGAGAGCGTCTGACCAGATCGGTTCCAATATCCTGAGTGGAGCGACCATCTGAACCATCCAACAGAGCCATCCATCTGCACAAAACCCAGGGTCCGCTGTGACCACCACGCTTTACCTGACTTGGCGCTAGTATTAGCACGCAAGTCCACCACAGCTGGTAAGAGTACCCTTTTTATTTCCTATACCAACGTGGAGATTGCTACAGACAAGCCATTACCACTGTTTGTTTGAATTTACATCATCTGTGAAGTGCATTCACCTTTCCAGCTGGAAGCATTTTCATGAACTCTCCCCACAGATCATTGAACTTTGATTGCTTTTTTGCATATATCCAGTGTTTTCCACTAGCTTGATCGCTAGACACATATACTTTGGCTCTCATGAGCTAACTTCCCATTTACCATTCACTACACAAGTGTTTCTTCAATTGTTTATGTTTATATAACATTTTTTTCACATTAATGTTTTTTAGCGCTGCACTTTTTTGTATTTAATTAATCATAGAATGAGTCACTATTGACTGGTTGGGTCACAATTAACCAACATCTTGCAGCATCTCAAAATCCTGCAAAATGAACTATTATTAATGTCCCATCTCATGTAATACATGAATTATGATTAGCCACCCTATGCCCAAAGGGCACAGGGTGGACTCAGACCCAAGAGTTATCAGTGACGCTGACACAGGAGTATCCCCCATCCTCACAAAGTCTCTGGGTGTCACGGGTCATCCTGTTACAATAACTATGAGATAGGGACATCAAGGGGGGTACAGCTGGCCCTTCTGTATGGGGCCCAGGCCTCATCAGTCCAGCAGGTGGCCAAGAAGCAATGAGGGGAACTTTTTTTTTAATACCTTTGGACATATGCACAGGAATCCCATGCTCCTTGACTCCCAGCAATTAATTAAAAGTTCCCCGGGCCCCATCAGTTCACCAGCAGGAGCCAAGGACAGAGAGGAGACTGCTGACTTATTTTTGGGAACAGGGGGGCAAGGCCCGGGTTCACACTGGTAAGACACAACCAGGGGCGGACTGACCATTGAGCCACTCGGGCACTGCCCGAGGGCCCCATGCCACTAGGGGGCCCCATTAGGGTTGCCAGGCTCAGTAAAACCAGGGACAGTATGTAAAAATCTATGTTTTTTTTAGATCTGTCCCTGATATGTCCAAAACCGACATGCTTTTGATGTGAAAATCCCCGAGATTTTAGCTGCACTGCCTCCTGGCGTGGTGGCCATCTGTAAGCCCAGGGGCCCCATAATCTTCTATTGCCCGGGGGCCCCATGAGTTGTCAGTCCGCCCCTGGACACAACAGTTGTACTACTTCGGATCCGACTTTGCCGTGCGACTTGAAGTCCGACTTCAATGAACAGGGATCCTACTTCGATAAGCGACAATACCAGCCACTGTGTTTGGTATGAATCTTGATGGAGAACTCCACACCAAATAAAAATAAAAATGCTCCAAGAGCATACCAAGCCCGTTGGTCTGGTATGTATTTTAAAGGGGAACCCCCCCCCCCCCTTGGTCCCCCCAAAATCCATACCAGACCCTTATCCGAGCACGCAGCCCAGCCGGTCAGGAAAGGGGGTGGGGACGAGCAAGCCATCCCCCCCCCCTATTGAACCATACCAGGCCGCATGAACTCAACATGGGGGGGTGGGTGTTTTGGGGCGCCCCCCCCACCCCAAAGCACCTTGTCCCCATGTTGATGAGGACAAGGGCCTTTTCCCGACAACCCTGGCCATTGGTTTCCAGGGTCTTCAGGCGGGGGGCTTATTGGAATCTGGGACCCCCTTTAATAAGGGGGTCCACAGATCCCGGCCCCCCACCCTATGTGAATGAGTATGGGGGTACATTGTACCTCTACACATTCACCTGGAATAAAAAGTGTCAAAAATAAAACACACTACACGGGTTTTTAAAGTAATTTATTAGGCAGCTCCGGGGGGTCTCTCCCGACTTCGGGAGTTCCCCTCATCAGAGCACAAGTCGCATGCCAAAGTCGGATCATGCAAGACCACGATCTGACTTCAGTGATATTCAATGGGCTGAAGTAGGATCAAAGTCAGACCAAAAGTAGTGCATGGAGCATTTTCAACGTCGGGCCGACTTGTGTCGGACCAGTTAAGACGATTTTCAACATGCGACATGAGCTGCAGAACCCCAGGGGGATGATATCTGGGGGCCCCCTTATTAATGAAGGGGGCTTTCAGATGCCAATAAGCACCTCCCCATATCTGCAGAACCCCAGGGGGCTGATATCTGGGGGCCCTCTTATTAATGAAGGGGGCTTCCAGATGCCAATTAGCACCTCCCCATATCTGCAGAACCTCATGGGGCTATCTGGGGGCCCCCTTAATAATGAAGATGGCTTCCAGATTCCAATAAGCACCTCCCCATATCTGCAGAACCCCAGAGGGCTGATATCTGGGGGCCTCCTTAATAATGAGGTAGGAAGGCTGCCGCTCCAGGTGAGCACACTAGAACAATCAATGTCCACTCAGAAACCAATGGGTGCAGGCAATGCACGGGATATGCAAAAGAGGAAAGATATGGACAGCCGCACTCCAATTTCTTAAAAAGACGTGCCCTTTATTGGGTAAAGGAAAAATGCACTACAGGTATCAGCACACAGTGGGAAAAACCACTGACGCGTTTCGCATTGGATATCAATGCTTAGTCATAGCTATGGCTAAGCATTGATATCCAATGCGAAACGCGTCAGTGGTTTTTCCCACTGTGTGCTGATACCTGTAGTGCATTTTTCCTTTACCCAATAAAGGGCACGTCTTTTTAAGAAATTGGAGTGCGGCTGTCCATATCTTTCCTCTTTTGCATATCCTTAATAATGAAGAGGGCTTCCAGATTCCAATAAGAACCTCCCCATATCTGCAGAACCCCAGGGGGTTGATATCTGGGGGCCCTCTTATTAATAAAGGGGGCTTCCAGATTCCAAAAAGACCCTCATCTGCAAACCATGCTTGAACTGAACCCAGAACAGTTTGACTCATCACTAATGGAATGGATTCAGCTGGGTGTGTTGGGCTCAGATCCCCAAAAAGTGTATAACGTGTGAAATATATGGGGGCGAAGACAAAGCACACAAAAATCTTCATCTCTGATCCACAACTGGACAAACATGGATGAAGGTTCACCTATAACTGGATGAACATGGATGAAGGTTCACCTATAACTGGACAAACATGGATGAAGGTTCACCTATAACTGGATGATATGGATGAAGGTTCACCTATAACTGGATGATATGGATGAAGGTTCACCTATAACTGGATGATATGGATGAAGGTTCACCCGCACTCACCAGTTTGGCATCAGAGCGTTCTCCTTCCCTCTGAACATTATCCCGACATTAGTAGCGTGATCCTTGGAGGAATAGAAGTCCGTGTAATCTCCTACAACCAGAACAAAGCCGGGTTAATGCGGAGTGCTCATAGGAAACGGCTGGATAAACAACCAAGAGAAATGAAAGCAGCTACCATAGTGCGAGTACAAAAAATAATACAGAGATCAACATTTTCCTGAAAAGATTCAACACAAGTGAATCCAATTTCTGTTTGAAATAAAAAGTGTCCAAAACAAAAAAAAAACGTCCTGCTTGTCATGCAACTTATCGTGCAGGTGGTTGGTGATTAATTGGACACATTGATTGGTGTAACGGAATGGCCCGTGATACCCAGAGACTTTTGAAGGATGCGGGGTACTCCTGTGCCAGCTTCACTAATGACTCTTGGGTCTAGGGTCATCCTATGTCCACTAGGGGCATAGGATGACTGAGAACTGATATCATGAATTACATGAGATGGGACAGTAATGATAATTCATGTATTGCAGGATATCTTGAAATATTACAAGTTGTTAATTCGGACCCAACAGGTCAATAGGAGAGTGTCTCCTTCAATGTGGAACATAGACTGTTGAGATGTTAATGGATGTTAATCGCCTCCAGCTACCTGGCTGTAGTGATGAAAGCTTGCTGTGATTGCATTCTATTGTCTATTGTGTTAATTAAGCCTGGCTCCTAAGATATTTCATGGTGCTATGCTAACTAACCCTGTATTGTGTGAAAGTTCTATTGATGATAATATGTGATGAGAATTAATACACTCTAAAGGTCAGACGTCTGACTTATGTTCACTAAAGGAACGTGTATTGTGTATCAGGTGAGAATAGCTTGTCGCAAAGTCAGAACGTCTGGGTAATGATTAGTAATTAGTTCATGTAGATTATCTGAATGTCATTATCTAAAGCAGGGGTCTCCAAACTTTCAAACAAAGGGCTGGATTACTGTCCTCCAGACTTTAAGGGGGCCGGACTGTGGCCATCAGGAGTACAAAATCCTCCATCATTGGACCCCATCATTTGTGTCATTGGACCCCATCATTGGTTTCATTGGGAGAAATTCTGCCTCATCATTGGGAGGAATTCTGCCCCATCATCGGGAGGAATTGGACCCCATCATTTGTGTCATTGGACCCCATCATTGGTTTCATTGGGAGAAATTCTGCCCCATCACTGGGAGGAATTCTGCCCCATCATTGGACCCCATCATTCGTGTCATTGGACCCCGTCATTGGTTTCATTGGGAGAAATTCTGCCCCATCACTGGGAGGAATTCTGCCCCATCATTGGTGTCATTGGGAGGAATTCTGCCCCATCATTGGTGTCATTGGGAGGAATTCTGCCCCATCATCGGGAGAATTTCTGCCCCATCATTGGTGCCAATGAATAAAAAAGCAACCCAAGGGCTGGATAAAATCAAGCAAAGGGCCACATCTGGCCCCCGGGCCGCAGTTTGGAGACCACTGATCTCAAGGAATGTGTGTTGAAGTTCCTTGTGTCGTGTTGTGGGTGGAGTTGAGTCATTGTCCATATTTGGTTGCTAACTGTATAAGAAGAGTGAGTTTACCATTAAAGTATTCATTTGTTTGGAACCAGAGAACAGAGCTTGTGTCTCGTTATTCTGGGGGAAAATCCAATGGGTCGTGTCTGCCGGATTGTGGAGTGTCGGATAAGCTGTCTTGGGTTGGTGGAATGGAATATCGTAAACGGTGTTAACCTCTGACCGTTACAATTGGTATTGCAGATATGAGGTTTCCCAGGATGCACTGGGAAACCAACAAGCAAAACTTTCCATCCAGATTTGACGCCAATAGCACCACTGATGGACTTTCAACTTCACCGTGTGTATTACTGAGAGAAATATTATATTGGAAATAAATGCAATATATAAAAGGCTATTCTGCGTATTCTGTCTCCCATTTCACTGGATAGCAGGTTATGCTTTCAGGAGCACAGAACATATACTGCATTTCTACCACATATACTATATAGTGGACCGGTATATGGACACCTGACCATAATACCTAGATTAGCTTTTTAGACATCCCATTCCAAACCATAAGCATGTTGCCACTAGGGGTTGATTTACTAAAACTGGAGAGTCAATATCTGGTGCAGCTCGGGTGGTTTACAGGGCATGGTGGGTGTAATGCATGGTGGATTGATGGGTGCCAGACACTTCTGAAATGCAAAGAGATTTATTGTCTATTAAATAGAACTGTGGGAGTGAGGGTTGGGGCCAGGACACCCTTTAACCACTTAAGACCCGGACCAAAATGCAGGTTAAGGACCTGGCCCCTTCTTGCGATTCGGCACTGCGTCGCTTTAACTGACAATTGCGCGGTCGTGCGACAAGGTGTCCTTTTTTTCCCACAAATAGAGCTTTCTTTTGGTGGTATTTGATCACCTCTGCGGTTTTTATTTTTTGCGCTATAAACAAAAATAGAGCGACAATTTTGAAAAAAATTCAATATTTTTTACTTGTTGCTATAATAAATATCCCCCAAAAATATATAAAAAAACATTTTTTTTCCTCAGTTTTGGCCGATACGTATTCTTCTACATATCTTTGGTAAAAAAATCGCAATAGGCGTTTATCGATTGGTTTGCGCAAAATTTATAGCGTTTACAAAATAGGGGATAGTTTTATTACATTTTTATAAAAAAATATATTTTTTACTACTAATGGCGGCGATCAGCGATTTTTTCCGTGACTGCGACATTATGTCGGACACTTTGGACACTTTTTGACACATTTTTGGGACCATTGTCATTTTCACAGCAAAAAATGCATTAAAAATGCACCGATTACTGTGAAAATGACAGTTTGGGAGTTAACCACAAGGGGGCGCTGAAGGGGTTAAGTGTGACCTCATCTGTGTTTCTAACTGTAGGGGGGCGGGGCTGGATGTGTAATGTCATTGATTGTGGTTCCCTATATTAGGGAACACACGATCGATGACGGCGCCACGGGGAAGCTGTGTTTACACTCACCTCTCCCCGTTCTTCAGCTCCGGGGACCGATCGCGGGACTCCAGCGGCGATCGGGTCCGTGGGTCCCACGGCCGCGGAGCTTCGGACCGAGTCGCGCGCCCGCGACCCACGGCTGGGCATTTTACAATCACAGTTACAGGTACGTGATTGTGCCCAGCCGTGCCATTCTGCCGACGTATATCGGCGTTAGGCGGTCCTTAAGTGGTTAAGTAGATGAGTGTAAATTGGCAGGCTCTGAGACTTCTATAGGTAGACAGCCATGCAGGGAAAGGCATCCAGCCAGACACAACGTTTGCATGAGTAGGGCCAGGGCCGGCCTTTGGGGTGTGCGGGGTGTGCGAGCTGTCCGTCCCCGCACAGGGCGCCATGGGCAACAGGGGCGCCGTGCGGCCACCCAGAGGCGTACTAAGGGGGGGTGAGCCGCCCCCGGGTACCACACAATGGGGGGGGGCATCAGACCGGCACCCCCCTGCGCGATTATATTACACCCACGGTGGCATTTTTTTCCTCTTTGTGTATGTTTAGGTGACCAGGGGGCGAGGGGTGAAGATGGGGGGGCACCACAGGATTAGCTCGCACAGGGCGCCTGAACACCTAAGGCCGGCCCTGAGTAGGGCCGCTGTCTCCTATGGCAACAATCTTGTAACAGTTTCTAACAAAGGTTGCAATGAACTCCTTGACTTCTAAAATTTCCTCTTGTAGAACTTCACGTCACTGAGCTCTCAGTCTATTACTTAGACTTACTGATCCACTGCCACTGGATCTCCTGAGCCTGCTGGTTCCCTAGCTTGGCATCCACAGATACTCCTCAAGCATCACCCCACTGGCCTGCTTGGTCTCTGGCTTGGCACACAAGACTGCTCTGCAAGCGTCACCTCCACTGGTTGGGTCTCTGGCTTGGCACCTGCTGAAGTTTCTTCACCGTCCCCGGTTGGTGAGAACACGGCTCAGGTACTTGCTTCAGACACTCACTGTGGTCCCCGGTAATAAGGTGGTTGGTACCTTAGTGGTGACAGCTTTTCCTCTACCTCCGACCATGACAGGTTCTCCGGTTGGCAGAACTGTTACTTCTGGTTGGACTGCCAGCCGCAATCTCAACCCTAGGCTGCTCTCCTGCTTCTGGATAGGCCCTCAGACAGCCTAGAAGCCAGATGTGCCGGGATAGGCCTCAGGTCTCTGGCCTAGCACCCCCGGGGCAGTACAACAGACGTCCACCCAGACAGCACAGAACCCCGATCACCTGACCTAACCTAAATAAATAGGTTCTACCAGCAGGGCAATTGACCCAAGAAAATCCCTGCCGATTGGCTGAGACACCCCATCCATTCCTAATCGGTCCTTGCTATGCCCTTGTCTTATCTAATGTTACCAGATACCCGGCCATCTAGTGACAGAAGAGAGAACTGTAGAAATTCCAGAATTAGGGCGAAGTCAGTTGGCCTCCTAGCAATTGGCCAAGGCAACTATCACTTGGCAAATAAATTTAATAGCAACCCTGCCTAAGCATCACAGTGCCACAACTATACAAAAAAAAGTCAGTCTTACATACCGATATTTGCCGGAAGGTGGAGTTTGGCCTTGGATTGTGAAACAAACGCCCTAAGAAAAAATAATATTAATTTGGTTTTAGAAACATCATAAAATAGGAAATGGAATTAGAATTCTATGAAACAAAATGTAACCGTTTCACAGGACAGACAGGACCCAGGACATAGAGGACACACACAGGACAAAGAACACAGGAAACACAGGACACAGAACAAAGAGGACACAGAGGACACAGGAAACACAGGACACAGAACAAAGAGGACACAGAGGATACAAGACATACAGAAGACACAGAAGACACAGAGGACACACACAGGACAAAGAGAACACAGGAAACACAGGACACAGAACAAAGAGGACACAGAGGACACACACAGGACAAAGACCACAGGAAACACAGGACACAGAACAAAGAGGACATAGAGGACACAGGAAACACAGGACACAGAACAAAGAGGACACAGAGGACACAGGAAACACAGGGCACAGAACAAAGAGGACACAGAGGACACAGGAAACACAGGACACAGAACAAAGAGGAAACAGAGGATACAAGACATACAGAAGACACAGAGGACACACACAGGACAAAGAGAACACAGGAAACACAGGACACAGAGGACACACAGAGGACACACAGAGGACACACACAGGACAAAGAACACAGGAAACACAGGACACAGAACAAAGAGGACACAGAGGACACAGGAAACACAGGACACAGAACAAAGAGGACACAGAGGACACAGGAAACACAGGACACAGAACAAAGAGGAAACAGAGGATACAAGACATACAGAAGACACAGACGACACACACAGGACAAAGAACACAGGAAACACAGGACACAAAACAAAGAGGACACAGAGGACACACACAGGACAAAGAACACAGGAAACACAGGACACAGAACACAGGAAACACAGGACACAGAGGACACACACAGGAAACACAGGACACAGAACAAAGAGGACACACAGAGGACACAGAGGACACACACACACAGGACACACAGAGGACACACAGAGGACACAAATGACACAGAAGACACACAGGACACACAGGACAAAGAACACAGAAAACACAGGACACAGAACAAAAGAGGACACAGAACAAAAGAGGACACACAGAAGACACAGAAGACACACACAGGACAAAGAGAACACAGGAAACAGGACACAGAACACAGGACACAGAACAAAGAGGACACAGAGGACACAGGACATACATAAGACACAGAGGACACACACAGGACAAAGAGAACACAGGAAACAGGACAAAGGGGACACAGAGGTCACAGAAGACACACAGAACACAGGAAACAGGACACAGAAGACACACAGAGGACAAACAGGACACACAAGACACAGAGGACACACAAGACACAGAGGACACAGAAGACACAGAGGACACAGAGGACACACAAGACACAGAGAACACAGGAAACAGGACACAGAAGACACACAGAGGACAAACAGGACACACAAGACACAGAGGACACAGAAGACACAGAAGACACAGAGGACACAGAGGACACACAAGACACAGAGAACACAGGAAACAGGACACAGAAGACACACAGAGGACAAACAGGACACACAAGACACAGAGGACACACAAGACACAGAGGACACACAAGACACAGAAGACACAGAGGACACAGAGGACACACAGGACAGAAGACACAGGACACAGGACAAAGAACACAGGAAACAGGACACAGAGGACACACAGAGGACAAACAGGACACACAAGATACAGAGGACACAGAGGACACAGAGGACACAGAGGACACACAGGACAGAAGACACAGGACACAGGACAAAGAACACAGGAAACAGGACACAGAGGACACACAAGACACAGAGGACACAGGACATACATAAGACACAGAGGACACCCACAGGACAAAGAGAACACAGGAAACAGGACACAGAACAAAGAGGACAGAGAGGACACAGGACACACAGAAGACACAGAGGACACACACAGAAGACACAGGAAACAGGACACACAGAGGACACACAGGACAGAGGACACACAGGACACAGAAAACACACAGGACACAGAAGACACACAGGACAGAGGACACACAGGACAGAGGACACACAAGACACAGAGGATACACAAGACACAGAGGACACAGGACATACAGAAGACACAGAGGACACCCAGAGGACAAAGAGAACACAGGAAACAGGACACAGAACACAGGAAACACAGGACACAGAACAAAGAGGACACAGAGGACACAGGACACACAGAAGACACAGAGGACACACACAGTAGACACAGGAAACAGGACACAGAAGACACAGAGGACACAGAAGACACACAGGACAGAGGACACACAAGACACAGAGGACACACAAGACACAGAGGATACACAAGACACAGAGGACACAGGACATACAGAAGACACGGAGGACACAGAGGACAGAGGACACACAGGACAGAGGACACACAAGACACAGAGGACACACAGGACAGAGGACACACAGAGGATACACAAGACACAGAGGACACACAAGACACAGAGGACACACAGGACACAGAGGATACACAAGACACAGAGGACACACAGGACAGAGGACACAGGACAAAGAACACGGGAAACAGGACACACAAGATACAGAGGACACAGTGTGTGAATACAGATCTCCGTCCCTGTGCAATAAACTAGAGGTGTCACCTTTCTACACATTTATATTACTACTCCGCAGGTTTATTAGAATATTCATACAAAACATTTACACAGCCATTCCTCTAGTGAACAAATGTTTTTACGCTATTCTGTCCTCTGAACTGATCTTCTTTCATCATAGGCAGTAATAAAATACCACACTATGGCCATTAGATGGAGCTAAGGAGCAGTCTTTGCAGTCTTTGCAACAAGATATACAATGTAACAATTCTAAAGAATGCTTGTAACCAATGGTTTCATTCATTTTCTACATCCCTCTAGTCAGGGGTCAAGTCCTGGGGAAAAAAGTGTGGGAACTCCCACCCAAGATCCACTCCCCCACCAAAAAAAAAAAGAAGATAAGCTCATATGCATACATTTTTCACAGAAAATACTGGTGCTGGCCTGGCTGGCTTCAGGGTGCTGGCCTGGCTGGCTGGCTGGCCTCAGTGGGCTGGCTGGCTGACTGGCCTCAGTGGGCTGGCTGGCTGACTGGCCTCAGGGAGCTGGCTGGCTGACTGGCCTCAGGGGGCTGGCTGGCTGACTGGCCTCAGGGGGCTGGCTGGCTGACTGGCCTCAGGGGGCTGGCTGGCTGACTGGCTGGCCTCGGAGGGCTGGCTGGCTGGCCTCGGGGGACTGGCTGGCCTCGGGGGGCTGGCTGGCTAATCTATATATTATAGCAGGGTACAAAAAGGCCTTTTTTTACATCTCACTGCACACACGGTATCAGTGTGTCAGTGTCAGAGCAGAGTGCGTGTGACGGTATGAGGAGAGGAGATGCGGGCTCACCCTAGCATTGCTGTGTAACTCCGCCTCTGCGTGATGTCACACACAACTAAAGGACAGGTGGCAGGTAAGGTCGGAGCCTGGAGGAGGAGCTCAGAGTCTGCTTGGCTTAGTTCGCCTGCCCCTGACAGTGACTCGAGTCGAGTCCTCCCAGTATCGCCGCTTAGTGAAGGGTCGGCTCAGGCTGCTCTAGTCCTGCAAAGGGAACGGCGTTCCTGCTGTGAAAAACTGCAGGGACGCCGTTCCCACACGTTCCTGCAGGACTCGAGCCCTGATACCCCATATCTTTATAATGTATTATCGTCCTGTATTATAGTCTGATGATATTTCTGCCACACACAGAAGAAGACAGAAATACAAACATTTCCCCTCGAGTCTCATTATACGGAGAGGCTGAAGCTGGTCTATGAATGCGATTGAACTTCTTCTGGGATCGTTCCAGAATAAAGACTTCAGTTTATTCAATCATAAGTCAGATGACACCGGTGACTCTTGGGGGGATCTGGCGGTAAAGGAGAAGGCGAGGAGAAGGCTGTCAGAGAAGTAATTGAGGTGCCTGACCCCGAGCGCTGAGTAAACGAAGGTCCTCGAGGGACGGTTGGTACATTGTACACACAGATGGCGCGTTCGGTGCCCAGTGTATGCAGCGAGTCGCCCTCTCACCTGGCACGCAGGTCCTTGTTGTCCCTGAGCGTCGCTTCTGACGCTGCCAGAAGCTTTTGAAGAACTTGCCGGGCTTCCTTCCATGCGTTGTGCCCGAGGGCCATAAAACTATTCAGAGTCGGCTATAAATAAAAAGAATAAAAAACATTATTTAGCATAGGACACACATCAGCCTCAGGAAAAAACGTTTACAACAGCGAATCCTTACACAATTATTTGTTGTAAACTTTCGTAGAGGAAGTTCTCTACTAGGAATGAGCCAAACATCCCCCCACCCCCCGGTTCGGTTCGCAGCAGAACATGCGAACAGGCAAAAAATTAGTTGGAACACGCGAACACCGTCAAAGTCTATGGGACACGAACATGAAAAATCAAAAGTGTTACCGTATTTTCCGGCGTATAAGACGACTTTTTGGATGCAAAAAAAATGCATCCAAATTCGGGGGTCGTCTTATACGCCGGGTACGGTCTCCGTGCAGCTGCGATCGTTCATGATTTCAAAGCCGCGCCATCTTCTCAGCGTGTCATGTGATAGGCGGAACACAAATCTTCCCAGCAGCGCCTCGGTTCTGTGTTCCGCCTATCACGGATGCCTTCTCATCCTCGGACGAGATGAAAAGGCATCCGTGATAGGAGGAACACAGAACAGAGGCGCTACTGGGAAAATTTGTGTTCCGCCAATCACAGGACACGCTGAGAAGACGGCGCGACTTTGAAATCATGGACGCTCACAGCAGACGGAGACTGTCACCGGCCTGCAAAACGTAAGTGATGGCACTGTGGGGGCAAGTGATGGCACTGTGTGGGCAAGTGATGGCACTGTGGGGGCAAGTAATGTGATGGCACTGTGGGGGCATGTAATGTGATGGCACAGTGGGGGCATGTAATGTGATGGCACAGTGGGGGCATGTAATGTGATGGCACAGTGGGGGCATGTAATGGCACAGTGGGGGCATGTAATGGCACAGAGGGGGCATGTAATGGCACAGAGGGGGCATGTAATGGCACAGAGGGGGCATGTAATGGCACAGAGGGGGCATGTAATGGCAAAGTGGGGGCATGTAATGGCACAGAGGGGGCATGTAATGTAATGGCACAGTGGGGGCATGTAATGGCACAGTGGGGGCATGTAATGGCACAGTGGGGGCATGTAATGGCACAGTGGGGGCATGTAATGTAATGGCACAGTGGGGGCATGTAATGGCATAGTGAGGCTTGAAAAAAGCCTGTTTCTGTCAGCCGTTGTTTCTGTCAGCGGTTGTTCTGACTAACCCTCAGCTTCCAGAAAGACTAGTAGGAAGGGGGTAGTCTTATACGGCGAGCAGGCCCGGACTGGCCATAGGGCAAACCGGGCATTTGCCCGGTGGGCCGCGGCCGCCGGGCCGCTGTTCTTGTTTGCGGGGCCAAGGCAGGCTGCTCTTTAAGCCCGCGCTGGTCCTCCGACCTTTCCGCGGCCGCCCGGCTGCCAGGTGAGCCTCAGGCTCAGCGTTCGGCATCAGGAGGAAGTAAACAAGAAGGGGGAGGGACTAGAGGCGGCCGCCAGTGAAGTTCAGCCGTTGGTGCCGGGGGGCGTGACCAGGAAGGGAGAGGAGCCTGCTACAGCATGTTCTTTCGATGGGATCCATCTCTCAGAAAAAACGTAAGTACGGCCCCCTGTAACCTGAATAGGAGGAGCAGTTGGGTGGCTGCATCTAGAAGAATCATTCTCTCCATCGTCCTCCCGCGGTCTCTGAATGCCTGCTTCTGCTCCTCTCCCTCTCGCAGGCATTCAGGTATTGCGGGAAGAAGATGGAGAGAATGATTCTTCTATATGCAGCCAACCCACCGCTCCTCCTATCCTGCTCATCTCTGCTGCCCCCACAGTGCTCTCTACCCCCCTCCACAGTGCTCTCTAGCCCCCTCCACAGTGCTCTCCACCTCCCCCATGCTCTCTGCTGCCCCCCGCCTCTCTTCCTGTGCTCTGCACCTCCCCCCTGTGATATCCACCTCTTCCTGTGCCCTCCACTTCTCCCCCAGTGCTATCCAGCCCACCCCCCCTGGCCCCTGTGCTCTCCTTCTCCCTCCTGTACACTCCAGCTCCCCCCATGCTCTACGCTGCCCCCCTGTGCCCTCTGCCTCTCCTCCTACCCCTGTGCTCTTTACCTCCCCCAATGCTCTCCAATCCCCCCAGTGCTCTCCAACCCCCCTTCTCTCCACCTCCCTCCTGTGCTCTCCACCTCCCCCCATGCTCTACGCTGCCCCCCTGTGCCCTCTGTCTCTCCCCCTGTGCTCTCTACCTCCCCCCATTCTCTACGCTGCCCCCTGTGCCCTCCGCCTCTCCCCCTATGCTCTCCACCTCCCCCTGTGCTCTTTTTAATTCCCCCTAATTCTCTCCAGCCCCCCAGTGCTCTCTATTACCCCCAGTGCTCTCCAACTCCCCCAGTGCTCTCCAGCCCCCCTTCTCTCCACCTCCCTCCTGTGTTCTCCACCTCCCCCCATGCTCTACGCTGCCCCCTGTGCCCTCTACCTCCCTCCATGCTCTACGCTGCCCCCTGTGCCCTCTGCCTCTCCCCCTGTGCTCTCTACCTCCCCCCATGCTCTACGCTGCCCCCTGTGCCCTCCCCCTCCGCTTTTTTCAATTCCCTCTAATTCTCTCCAGCCCCCCCACTGCTCTCTATCACCCCCAGTACTCTCCAGCCCCCCTTCTCTCCACCTCCCTACTGTGCTCTCCACTTCCCCCATGCTCTACGCTGCCCCCCTGTGCCCTCCGTCTCTCCCCCTGTGCTCTCTACCTCCCCCCATGCTCTACGCTGCCCCCTGTGCTCTCCACCTCCCCCTGTGCTCTTTTTAATTCCCCCTAATTCTGTCCAGCCCCCCCAGTGCTCTCTATCCCCCCAGTGCTCTCCAGCCCCCCTCTTCTCTCCACCTTCCTCCTGTGCTCTCCACCTCCCCCCATGCTCTACGCTGCCCCCTATTCCCTCCATCTCTCCCCCTGTGCTCTCCACCTCCCCCATGCTCTATGCTGCCCCCCTGTGCCCTCTGCCTCTCCCCCAGTGTTCTCTAGCCTCCCCAGTGCTCTCTAGCCTCCCCAGTGCTCTCCACCTCCCCTTGTGCTCTCCAGCCCCCCAGTGCTCTTTAACACCCCAGCCCAGTGCTCTCCGCCTCCCCCCATGCTCTACGCTGCCCCCTGTGCCCTCTGTCTCTCCCCCTGTGCTCTCCACCTTCCCAATGCTCTACACCTCCTCCTGTGCTCTCCACCTCCTCCCATGCTCTACGCTGTCCCCTATGCCCTCCGTCTCTCCCCCTGTGCTCTCCACCTCCCCTATGCTCTATGCTGCCCCATGTGCCTCTCCCCCAGTGCTTTCTAGCCCCCCCCAGTGTTCTCTAGCCCCCCCAGTGTTCTCTAGCCCCCCTTTGCTCTCCACCTCCCCCATGCTCTACGCTGCCCCCTGTACCCTCTGCTTCTCCCCCAGTGCTCTCTAGCCCCCCAGTGCTCTCCAGCCCCCACTGTGCTCTTCACCTCCTCCCATGCTCTTCGTTGCCCCCTGTGCCCTATGCCTCTCCCCCAGTACTCTCCAGCCCCCCATTGATCTTCACCTACCCCCTGTGCTCTCCACCTCCTCCCATGCTCTCTGCTGCCCCCCCCCGTGCCCTTCGCCTCCCCCCAGTGATCTCTGCCTCCCCCATGTGCTCTTCACCCCGTGCTCTCTTGCCCTCCCTGTGCTCTCTGCCCCACCCTGTGTTTTTGCTTCCCCTTGTGCTCTCCAACCCCCCCACTCCCTGTGACCTTCAGACCCCCATGCTCTCTGGCCCCCTTGTGCTCTCCTCTTCCTCCCTGTGTTCTCTGCCTCTCCCCTGTGCTCTCTGCCCCCCCCCCCATGCTCTTCACCTCCCCCATGCTCTCACCCCACCCCATGTTCTCAAGGTTCTTCCCTGTGCTCTCTGCCCCCCCTGCTCTTTCTCTGTCCCCTTGCCCCCTGCACCTTTGCAGGGTTTCCCCCTCCCCTCTCCTGGGGATCCTTTAGGATGGAGAGTGGGGATGGGCCGGTTAAGGTGTCATGGGCTGCTCATTCCAAAATGCCCGGGCCTATTTTTTGTCCCAGTCCGGGCCTGACGGCGAGTATATCCCAAAACCCAAAATTTTCCTGGAAAATTAGGGGGTCCTCTTATACGCCGAGTCATCTTATACGCCGGAAAATATGCTAATTTTAAAGGTTAATATGCAAGTTATTGTCATAAAAAGTGTTTGGGGACCCGGGTCCTGTCCCAGGGGACATGTATCAATGCAAAAAAAAAAAAGGTTTAAAAACGGACGTTTTTTCAGGAGCAGTGATTTTAATAATGCTTAAAGTGAAACAATAAAAGTGAAATATTCCTTTAAATTTCGGACCTTGGGGGGGGGGGGGGGTGTAAAGCATGCCTGTAAAGTAGCGCATGTTTCCCATGTTTAGAACAGTCCCTGCACAAAATGTCATTTCTAAAAAGGAAAAAAAGTCATTTAAAACCGAATTGTCGGGTCCCGGCAATACAGATAAAAGTCATTGGAAAAAAACAATCAAAAAAATGTGTGGGGGTCCCCCCAAATTTCATTAACAGACCCTTCAGGTCTGGTATGGTTATTAAGGGGAACCCTGCGCCAAATTAAAAAAAAAATGGCGTAGGGGGGTCCCCCTCAAAATCCATACTAGACCCTTCAGGTCTGGTATGGATTTTAATGGGAACCCTGCGCTAAAATAAAAAAAAATGACGTGAGGTTACCCCCAAAAATCCATACCAGACCCTTATCCGAGCACGCAGCCTGGCAGGTCACAGGAAAAGAGGGGGGATGAGAGAGCGCCCCCCCCCCTCCTGAACCGTACCAGGCCACATGCCCTCAACATGGGGAGGATGTTGATGGGGACAGGGGCCTCATCCCCACAACCCTTGCCCGGTGGTTGTGGGAGTCTGCGGGCAGGGGGCTTATCGGAATCTGAAAGTCCCCTTTAACAAAGGGGACCTCCAGATCCTGCCCCCCCCTATATAAATTGGTAAGGGGTACATTGTACCCCTACCATTTCACCCAAAAAAAACACACACACAGCTTGGGAAAAGACCTTTAATAAAAAAAAAATTCCAGCGCCTTAATCCTTCTATAAGTCCGACCCCGCCGCTATGAACAATACAGCCTCCTCCATATGAGGCACCCGGTCGTATGAGCCGTCTGACAGCTCTTAAATAGCCGAGGGCGGGGCCACCCGTGACATGGATGGATGACCCCGCCCCCTGTGACACAACAGGTGCCCTTTTACATTGAGGATCAGTGGTGAAGGGCTCCTTTACATTGAGGATCAGTGGTGAAGTGCTCATTTACATTGAGGATCAGTGGTGAAGGGCTCCTTTACATTGAGGATCAGTGGTGAAGGGCTCCTTTACATTGAGGATCAGTGGTGAAGTGCTCCTTTACATTGAGGATCAGTGGTGAAGTGCTCCTTTACATTGAGGATCAGTGGTGAAGTGCTCCTTTACATTGAGGATCAGTGGTGGAGTGCTCCTTTACATTGAGGATCAGTGGTGGAGTGCTCCTTTACATTGAGGATCAGTGGTGGAGTGCTCCTTTACATTGAGGATCAGTGGTGAAGTGACCCTTTACATTGAGGATCAGTGGTGAAGTGCTCCTTTACATTGAGGATCAGTGGTGAAGTGCTCCTTTACATTGAGGATCAGTGGTGAAGTGCTCCTTTACATTGAGGATCAGTGGTGAAGTGCTCCTTTACATTGAGGATCAGTGGTGAAGTGCTCCTTTACATTGAGGATCAGTGGTGAAGTGCTCCTTTACATTGAGGATCAGTGGTGAAGTGCTCCTTTACATTGAGGATCAGTGGTGAAGTGCTCCTTTACATGAGGATCAGTGGTGAAGTGCTCCTTTACATGAGGATCAGTGGTGAAGTGCTCCTTTACATTGAGGATCAGTGGTGAAGTGCTCCTTTACATTGATGATCAGTGGTGAAGTGCTCCTTTACATTGAGAATCAGTGGTGAAGTGCTCTTTTACATTGAGGATCAGTGGTGAAGTGCTCCTTTACATTGAGGATCAGTGGTGAAGTGCTCCTTTACATTGAGGATCAGTGGTGAAGTGCTCCTTTACATTGAGGATCAGTGGTGAAGTGCTCCTTTACATTGATGATCAGTGGTCAAGTGCTCCTTTACATTGAGGATCAGTGGTGAAGTGCTCCTTTACATTGAGGATCAGTGGTGAAGTGCTCCTTTACATTGAGGATCAGTGGTGAAGTGCTCCTTTACATGAGGATCAGTGGTGAAGTGCTCCTTTACATGAGGATCAGTGGTGAAGTGCTCCTTTACATTGAGGATCAGTGGTGAAGTGCTCCTTTACATTGATGATCAGTGGTGAAGTGCTCCTTTACATTGAGAATCAGTGGTGAAGTGCTCTTTTACATTGAGGATCAGTGGTGAAGTGCTCCTTTACATTGAGGATCAGTGGTGAAGTGCTCCTTTACATTGAGGATCAGTGGTGAAGTGCTCCTTTACATGAGGATCAGTGGTGAAGTGCTCCTTTACATGAGGATCAGTGGTGAAGTGCTCCTTTACATGAGGATCAGTGGTGAAGTGCTCCTTTACATGAGGATCAGTGGTGAAGTGCTCCTTTACATTGAGGATCAGTGGTGAAGTGCTCCTTTACATTGATGATCAGTGGTGAAGTGCTCCTTTACATTGAGAATCAGTGGTGAAGTGCTCTTTTACATTGAGGATCAGTGGTGAAGTGCTCCTTTACATTGAGGATCAGTGGTGAAGTGCTCCTTTACATTGAGGATCAGTGGTGAAGTGCTCCTTTACATTGAGGATCAGTGGTGAAGTGCTCCTTTACATTGATGATCAGTGGTCAAGTGCTCCTTTACATTGAGGATCAGTGGTGAAGTGCCCCTTTACATTGAGGATCAGTGGTGAAGTGCTCCTTTACATTGATGATCAGTGGTGAAGTGCTCCTTTACATTGAGGATCTTGGATGAGCCCCATGCAATAACTTTCCAGGCTCAGGGACCCCCTGACAGGGCCGCTGATAAGGCAGTACTGGGCCCGGGCACCGTCACTTTAAAAGGGGGGCCCGGGCACCTAGTGAACAGGAGGTCAGGCTGTACTGTCTTATTGCAGCCACCGATCCTCTCCTGCCTGCCTGTCCGGGTCCCTATGTGTGGCCCTTCCCCCCCGCAGTGCTTCTGGCTTCCCTCCTCTCCTGCTGGCACACAGGGGAATGTTTCAGGATAGAGAGCGGGGGGAAGGGATTGGTAAATATTTTATTTACTGGTCTCTTCCTTTCCTGAATGAACACAGTGAGCAATCGGTACCAATTACTCATGTGTCCATTCATCACTGAAGCATAGTAAACTGTGTATACCATGCTTCAGTTTTGTTAATGAGCAGGAAGCCTCAGAGCTCTTCCTATTCATTCATCTGTGCTACTGAGGCTGCAGAGAAAGGGACTGAGGAATCTATGTCCTCAGTCACTTGCGGATGGGGGGCCCGGGGGATTGGCCCTGTCAGGTAGGCTGTATGGGGCCCGGTGATTTCATACAGGGGCCCTGCCCCCTGATAATAATGACTCTATCTACATCTATTGGTACCAGTGGCGACTGGTGCTCAAATATTTTGGGGGGACGGGCCACGGCCCCCAGCCAGCCACCCCTCCCCCCCCCTTCCTAGCCAGCCATCAGACCACCAAACCCCCCCCCCGTTGCTCGATCAATCACTGCTACCCTCCAACCGCTCGCTCGAGCGGCACGCCCCCCCGCCACCCCCAAACTTACCTTTATTCCTGCGTCTCTCTCCTCCCGAGTCCCAGGGGTCTCCTCCCGGCCAATTAGGAGTCCTGGAATTCGGCCAATGGGCGTCTTAGGACTTAGGAGGAGAAACAGGAAGACATTAGCGAATATTAATTCGCTAATGTCACACAACTGGGTGGGCTCGGGGCGCAGTGCTCTGCGCCCCGAGCCCACCCTTATTTGAAGCCATTAGAGCCTTCATGCTCTAATCATGTGCTTCAAATTAAAAAAAACTGTTGAAATCCATGTGTCCGGCGCCCTGCATGTAGATTAGGGGGCCGGGCGAATGAATTAGGGGGTGTGGCACCCGTGCGCCCTGCATGAGCGGCCTCCACTGATTGGTACATTAGTGTGATGGTCACAGAGTAGGATGCTCCTTGTGGTCATTAGAAGATGGTGTCAGTAGGTGACCATCTGAGAGGCAGAAGTTGCTGATTGCTCAAGGAACCGCTAGCCCTCCCTGGAGGAACCCTGGAGAACCCTGGTTGGGAATGGCTGATCTGGTGTGTGGTCAGTTTTCATACATAATATTTGCCCATCGTTTCTAGGATGAATGAGCCTCAGACACGGGGGAGGGGGGACCCTATTTCAAAAACAGCCCAACTTTTTATACTCTACCTCATTAAACACGGCCCGGTGTGCCGACAGGAACGGCCCATTGAAGAGATGTGCGATGACGCTCAGATCCAGGATTTGGTCCCCAATGGCCACGCCTATCCGATGCCGCGGCTGTAAAGTAAAAGAATACATTTTATTTAATATGTATTTTATATTTCTGTCTTTCCTTCTTGTGAATACACAGAGCGTTGTGGCGATCATTTCACCCACGTTATCTTATACTTTTCCTATGGGAAACCCATCTACATTCGTTACGATCAAAATCCGAAAATTTGAAAAAGGACGAAAATAAGAAAAATTAGATCAAACTAATAATAACTAATAACTATCAGGTATTGGAAAACCCAGAAAATAAGAATACAAATCCAAAAAGCTGAAATAACAACTTAACTATAACTATTAAAATACAGGTAATGGAATCTCCTTTCAAATTTAGCCGTTATTGATCGTAACGAATACGAATTATCCATAAATTCTTAATATTATTCGTAAATTTAAAAATGTAAAAATTCATAAATTCTTAATATTCAAAAAAAAAAAAAAAATTCGTAATATTCAAAAATTCGTAAATTCTAAAAATAAAACTATTAAATTATAGGTATTGGAATTTTCTTTCAAATTTAGCCATTATTGATCGTAACGAATACAAATTATCCATAATTTCCTAATATTATTCGTAAATTCAAAAATGTAAAAATTCATAAAATTGTAAATTTCATAAATTCTTAATATTCAAAAAAAAAAATCAAAAATTCGTAATATTCAAAAATTCGTAAATTCTAAAAATAAAACTATTAAATTATAGGTATTGGAATCTCCTTTCAAATTTAGCCGTTATTGATCGTAACGAATACGAATTATCCATAAATTCTTAATATTATTCGTAAATTCAAAAATGTAAAAATTCATAAAATTGTAAAATTCATAAATTCTTAATATTCAAAAAAAAAAAAAAAAATTCGTAATATTCAAAAATTCGTAAATTCTAAAAATAAAACTATTAAATTATAGGTATTGGAATTTTCTTTCAAATTTAGCCGTTATTGATCGTAACGAATAAGAATTATCCATAAATTCTTAATATTATTCGTAAATTCAAAAATGTAAAAATTCATAAAATTGTAAAATTCATAAATTCTTAATATTCAAAAAAAAAAAAATATCAAAAATTCGTAATATTCAAAAATTCGTAAATTCTAAAAATAAAAACTATTAAATTATAGGTATTGGAATTTTCTTTCAAATTTAGCTGTTAGTGAACGAATACGAATGATCTATAAATTCAAAAATTCGTAATATTATTTGTAATTTCAAAAATTTACACATAAGACACATGCGCACTGAATATATCTTTTTCTGTTCTAGTTGAGTTGCACAAGCTTTTTTTTATAAGCTGCGTATTAAATGATTGATGGCACACCTGCGATTTTAAACGTCTTCGGTGCAATGGATGGCCGACGATCACTCTGGTATTTGCGGAGACCCTGTTTATATGCTTACTATTATTGTTTTAAAGTTATTGTTTGTCAAATCTTATAATCCATCGTGTTTCAGTCCAGATAAATGAAATACTTATTGTCCTACTGTCAAAATTCCCATACCTCGTCCTGAGGAAGCCAAAAGGCGAAACGCGTAGACGAAAGGATATTTTGCAATCGAATGTATACTTTATATGGTTTTTATGTACCTTACTGTACTTTTTGTAATTAAAATGATATTTTTCTAAATCCTTTGTTCCCGTCTTGCCTTTAAAGTCCGCCTTGTCGCTGCCCCTCAGCAGTTACTTTTCCCCTATTCACTCCCTAGGTAACACACTTAACCCTTTTATCGCCCCCTAGTGTTAACCCCTTCCCCGACAGTGACATTTATACAGTCAATCAGTGGCTATTTTTAGCTCTGATCGCTGTATAAATGTCACTGGTCCAAAAAAAAAAAGGGTCAAAAGTGTCCAATTTGTCCGCCGCAATGTTGTAGCCTTGCTAAAAAGAAAAAAAAAAACATGCAGATTATTATTATACAGGATTTATATGGCGCCAACAGTTTGCGCAGCGCTTTACATCAGGGAAGACAGTACAGTCACAATACAATTCAATACAGGAGGGATCAGAGGGCCCTGATCCTTAGAGCTTACAATCTAGAAATCACCGCCATTACTAGTAAAAAAATAAATAAATCATACAAATACCATAAATCTATCCCCTATTTTGTAGACACTATGGGCCAGATCCACAAAGAAGTTACGCTGGCGTATCTATTGATACGTCGCGTAACTTCTAGTTTGCTCCGGCGTATCTTTGTTTTGTATCCACAAAACAAGATACGCCTGAAGCTGGGCTAGACCCGACTGACGTACGTTTTAGTACGCTGTCGGATCTTGTGTGCATATTTACGCTGGCCGCTAGGTGGCGTTTCCGTCGATTTCCGCGTCGAGTATGCAAATTAGCTAGATACGGCGATCCACGAACGTACGTCCGGCCGGCGCATTTTTTTACGTCGTTTACGTTAGGCTTTTTCCGGCGTATAAAGGCGTATCCTATGTTAAGTATGGATGTCGTTCCCGCGTCGAATTTTGAAAATGTTACGTCGTTTGCGTAAGTCGTTCGCGAATAGGGCTTTGCGTAGAACGACGTTCACGTCGTAAGCATTGGCTTGTTGCGGGTTAATTTTGAGCACGCGCACTGGGATACCCCCACGGACGGCACATGCGCCGTTCAAAAAAAACGTCAATCACGTGGGGTCACATAACATTTACTTAAAACACGCCCCCCCCCCCGTTCCACATTTGAATTAGGCAGGCTTACGCCGACCTATTTACGCTACGCCGCCGCAACTTACGGAGCAAGTGCTTTGAGAATACAGCACTTGCCCATCTAAGTTGCGGAGGCGTAACGGAAATAGGATACGTTACGCCCGCTCAATGATCCGCCGATCTACGTGGATCTGGCCCTATAACTTTTGCGCAAACCGATCAATAAACACTTATTGCGATTTTTTTTACCAAAAATATGTAGAAGAATACGTATCGGCCTAAACTGAGGAAGAAGTTTTTATACATATATATATATATTTTTTATTATTATTATTATTATTATTATTATTATTATTAATATTATTATTATTATTATTAATAATAATAATAATAACAACAACAACAATAACAACAACAATAAATATATATATATATATATTATAGCAAAAAGTAAAAAAATAGATATATATTTCTTTAAATTGTCGCTGTTTTTTTGTTTATAGTGCAAAAAAAAAAAAAAAAAAAACGCAGAGGTGATCAAATTCCACAAAAAGAAATCTCTATTTGTAGCAAAAAAAAAAAAAAAAAAAGAGAACATCTTGGGTGCAACGTCGCACGACCGCGCAATTGTCAGTTAAAGCGACGCAGTGCCACATCGCAAAAAGTGCTCTGGTCAGGAAGGGGGGGGGGGTAAATCCTTCCGGGGCTGAAGAGGTTAATTGAACAAGCTGAACCTGGAATCCAATTGGCTCTCATGCCCAGCAGCACCAAATTTTGCCCTCTCCAGTTTTAGTACATCGACCCCAACGCTGTCATTATCATTATGCTCCCTTTGCAGTGTCATCTTCATTTTCCTCCCCTATCACATTTGTGATAAAACTACAATGTATCAGTTCACATACTGAGAACAAGTACATACAAATCTCCTGGTTGGCGCGCACACGCGGTCAGACAACGATTGTGTCAAAAATGCAAATGTATTTATTTTATATTTATTAACCTTGTTTTATGCTTTTTTTTTATTATTTAATTGGTGTCACGGTTTACATCTACAGCGACAGCGAAGCTTCTCTAGGCCGCGTCCATCATGTACAAGTTCGGATATGCGAATAGTTTTGTATCCCTTGAGATTAGTGGTAGTGCAGCGCCCCCCAGTGGTGCCCTTCATTTATGCCGTCACTACCCCATCTTCAGCTATGGTGAGCTCAGCACTATCAGCACTATCCGAGTTTCATGCCATCAGTATAGAGACATATTGGGCCAGATTCTCAAAAGAGATACGCCGGCGTATCGCCTGATACGCCGGCGTATCTCTTGAGTCCACCCGTCTAATCTATGCGACTGTCTGGTAAGTAAATTTTTATTTTTTTTCAAATTGAAAAAAGAAAAAAAAAAAAAAAAGTATTTTAGTGTTAATTTTTTATTTTTTAGGGTGGAACTCCGCTTTAAGGCCGGGTTTACATATGTGTGCGGCCACGGGGTTCGTGCCTGGAGTCCGGGGGCGTGTCTGTTCACCAGTTTAAGTGCGATTCAGGTCCATCAGCAGCCCCCTGCATTGTTATCTCCACCCCCCCCCCCCCCTTCAAAGCACAACACTGGTGTGATATGCTTGACATGTTGGGTGTCTATTTACTCGGTACGACCTCCTCGTTTATTCTTCATCAAAAAAATGGGTTATATATTGCATTTGTGTTCCTCTTATTTTACCTTTAGAGTATTTTATTACTGAAATGTAACCTTTGCGGTAATATTTTGTTTTGCGGGGGGGGGGGTTATAAAAATCACCAGGCAAAAGATCTTTTTTTTAAGCATGCAAAAAAAGGGCTCTGGCAGCAAAAGGGTGAATGGCACAGCCAATGCGTCCGCTAAATGGCAACGTGCGTCTCTGCGTGTCGGGGAAGTGCTCAATTTGGCTTGCGTTGCCAACATGCGTAGCTGTAGCTGCGTTCCTTTAGGGGCTTTCATTTGGGGGGGGGGAGGGGAAGTAACAGGGTCACCCTTAGATATAAAGATCTATATAGAGGAATCAGGACC